>NW_015153353.1:0-793 GCF_000732505.1 Cyprinodon variegatus | reverse complement strand
CTTTTAACACTTTTGGTTTTATTAAAGGAAATATCAGATTTTCTCAGGTGCCAAAGCAAAATGTAACAGCTCTGTAAAGGCTCACCAGAGAGCAGAACATAAAGTTAACATGACTATAACAGCTGAATGCAGAGATTTCCATGTTGCTCAGCAAAACGCTTCACTAATGTATTTAGATCCAAAGCCTTTGAGCGTTTTGATTTGAGTTCTACCAAACTAGATCGTCTCTTTTCTGTCATAGTTGACCATAAATATGTCTTTATGAGCCTGAAACGTCAGGCCTAACTAACATCAAAGTTAGAGAAATAACGTTCTGCAACCTGATTTTTATCATCTCAAAATCAGCTTCGCAGCTATGCTAGCAACATTGAGCTTTCATTATGATTTCATTTCTCTATAGATAGTTACTGTAATCAGTTTTTACCTGTTTCATCCCGTGTCTCCTCTACTCATGATCCCTGGCTCCCTCGCTTTGCCCCATTCGGTTTTCAAAACAATCAGTCTCAGTCGCTCTCACGTCATCTCATGCTGCATTCACTGCAGTCCGACATTAGAAATTAGCGGTCGTAATTCTCAAATGATCCATAATTTATAAGCCTTGCCATCCCTACCGCCAACTGGGGTGGCAGCAGGGGTGGCAAGGCTGTCATTTAGGGTGGCATTTGCCACCCTATGCCACCCCAGTAGATCCGCCTATGCTCTCAACAACTGGACATTATGGATTCTAACCTCGATAAATGCTGCCATCAACATTTTTCAGTGTTGTAGGAGCTAATCATTTAATCAAATAACT
>NW_015153352.1:11053-12332 GCF_000732505.1 Cyprinodon variegatus | reverse complement strand
AGAAACTAGGCAGATTCTTTAAACTATATATTATAACATTAAGAGTTTTAGCTGCCAAACCTTATTTTAGTGACATAATGAGCCTTGAACATCTTGAACTAGTAGCCAGAAGAGCCAAACAGTGAACATCAGTAATCCTCCATTCCAGTGATCAAATAATTACTCAGCAAACTACATTAACACCAGGACTCCCAGGATTCTGATCCTACTAAAACTCCCACTGACCGTCAATTTGACGGCTGACATTTTTCCCAATGAAACGCATTCTTTTCAATCCAAGATGGCCACCACCAGTCTGGGTCTTTGTTTGTGTGCTCGAGCTGAGCTACGCTTTTTATGTGTTTTTGTCCTTTTTATGTGTTTTTATGTCCTTGGCTTCTACAAATCCTAACCAAATAAGATATTTCTTCCCAGTGACTTGTGCTTGCTGAGTATTTTCTTTATACTTGGATCTATCTTATAAGGAGAAGGATTACTGTCACTGGCCTGCTGAATGAGCTGGGAACTTGAAGTCTGCTTGTCTTCTGGGGGGTCTGCTTCACCTGACTACTGAAGGATGGCTTGTACCTGGGTAGTAGCTTGAAGCAATAGCTTGGATTAGCTTAGCCATGCTCTTCCTGCAAAACAGCAATGTGGAATTGATGTGATGATCCCTGATGCTGCCTGCTGGTTAACATGCTGCACATGTGAAGCGTCTCAGGATAAATAAAATCACAACCAGTTTCACGGATCAGTAAAAAGCCTGCATGTTGATCAGCACATTTGGACCAGTGAATAATCTCAGATTACTTTACAAGATTCTCTAAACTCTACAGTGAGCCCTTGGAACCTTTTTGCTTGCTCAGCCTATGTTTTATGTTTTTATTTTTTATGTTTTATGAAAGCACAATGCATTTTTTACTATTTTTACTACTCACAGCATTTAATGATGGATTTAAGTCAAGGCCATCCCCATTTATTGATGATCATAAGTGGGTGAGTACACTGCAAATATCTTATTCTACAACTAAGGATGCATGCAGCTATCACCAGCTTATCCATCCTGCACAGTAACAAACACTCTACAACCATTTAACATAAAGGAGCCCCTCACTACAGCTGCTAATAGTGAATGCCTTAAAAAACTACTCTACTGTGCAACATGGACTCTCATCACACTCGTCAGCCAATGACTGTGATGAAAAACACACAGGGAATACCAAAGCTATTGTCTTACTGCTTTTGCTGTTATCTGGGAATGTACAGCCAAATCCTGGGCCTGATACACCACAAAATATAT
>NW_015153352.1:8087-9559 GCF_000732505.1 Cyprinodon variegatus | reverse complement strand
TCACTAAGTCTACGTAGACAACTTCATTTGTATATTTTTCTATACAAGGCCATGTTAGGTAAACTGCCGGCATATTTATGCAATCTCCTCAAGCTAAATTCCAGCCATTTTCATCTCCGTTCCACCAGGTGGCGCTCTTACCAGGTTCCAATGGTTTTTACTGAGCTGGGAAAGAACTCCTTCTCTTACTTTGCTCCATGGTCCTGGAATAATTTGCAAAACTTGCTCCATTTAAATGATCTAGTCCCACTGAATGAATTTAAGGCCATGTTAAAATGTCATGTCATTCAAAAATGTAACTGCCCTATGTGATCTGTCTTTTCCTCTATGTGAGATTTTGTCTATGTTGTATTTCTGTTTGTATTTTAACTGGTGTGCCGTCTTGGCCAGGTCTCCCTCGAAAAAGAGATTTCAATCTCAAGGGACTTCCTGGTTAAATAAAAAAATAAAAAATAAATCCAGACTTGGAGATTTGTTCAGTATCTGCAGCGCTCTAGATGCAACATCCTACATGTCCTTTTTGGAAGATTAGCACCCATCTGAGTCTATAGATCCAAATGCCTGAGCATCTTTACAGGGAAAATAATTCACTACCCAGCTGACAATCCAGTTTTTTCAAACAAGAAATGAGAGCAAGAGCCAGTATGAATAAATAAAACAAAAAATTCATTTAATCATACATTAAATGAACTTGATTTTCCAAAACTAACAGAAAACAGTGTGATGCTAATAGAATTTAGGTGTGCATATTTATCAGATGTCATGCAAATGTTGCTTATTTCCAGTGATCTGAAAAGAAAAAATTAAGAATATGAATACAACTTATTAACTCTATTTCTGTTGTGCAGGAAAAAAAAACAGGAAAATAATGGGGAATTATTTTGGAATTGATCTAATTAAATAGGTGGAGTCTGCTTATGACCTAAAAATAGTGTGCAGCTTTCAGTGTGTGTACTCTATTTGCAGTGGGAGCTCTAGATCCAGCTTTTATCCACTAAGAATTGAATAAAAGCATCTGTTCGATGTACAGTATGTGGACCGCAACAAAAATGAAGCCCTTTCGGTGTTATACTCAGCAGGTTTTATTACATTACCATTATGCTGAATGCAGAGGAATCACAGTGCAAACTCCTCTGAATACTCAGTGCACTTATCTTTCTGTCCTTGAGCAAGGTATTTAAAGTAATGTTGTTAGGCTACATCTTTTTTGCATAGCTCCTGCCAGGAAAATGTGAAAAATGAATAAAGAGAGATTTGATAATTTTACAACATATTCCCACTGGCTACTGGGCTGTTGTTAAACCTAATTTTATTTTCATGCCTTAAGCATTAACTTCCTGTTCATATAGATACTGATTATATTTCCTGCAATCTATACTGGAACAGCTTAGATAGATAGATAGATAGATAGATAGATAGATAGATAGATAGATAGATAGATAGATAGATAGATAGATAGATAGATAGATAGA
>NW_015153352.1:4009-5592 GCF_000732505.1 Cyprinodon variegatus | reverse complement strand
ATGGATGGATGGATGGATGGATGGATGGATGGATGGATGGATGGATGGATGGATGGATGGATGGATGGATGGATGGAGATCAATAAGTTAAGGCTGATTGATTTCCATATTTTTTTAGTATCAGATGTTAAAACTACACCAGGCTTGTAACAGACTACAAAAAGTGAGTGGCTGCAGTAACATGTATTAAAATGCGTAAATCAAAATATTAAAGCAGGTGTATGTACATATTTGGGCCTTCATAATTAATTTCAAGTGTTTAGAATCGAAAAAATCTGCATCAAGTGTAAAATTCGTGCCACAACCTCTTGTTTTCGTAAAACTTACTAAAGCCACATGTCTAATTTTTCCACCATGGAAAAAAACACTTGTTCAAAGAACATAATGTAACAAAGAAGCCAATAAAAAAAATGTCCTTAAACATTTGAGCAACGTAATAGTAGTGAGATAAAAAAACAAAAAATAAAAGTCTATGTAAGGTGTAAGTGGAAAAAAGAACTCTCTTTGTATTCATTGCAGGCGTATATCATATGCCCAACAGCAAACATACATCAGAACAACCCCTCGGTGAAAGGGGTTTGTTTACATTGACAATACACTAAGCCACCAGAATAATGCATGCTAACTGTGATATATACCCCAATTAGGCATTGTAGAAATTTACATAACAGAAAAAAACAACTTCAATTAGCACATGAGCAATGGCTGCTGGCATTTGATTGCAAGAGAAATACACGGGACAATAAACATAATTTACAAGATATTTAATTTTGCATTGGGAAAATTAAATCCTCTCTCTCTCTGTGAGATTTGCTGTAGGTTTGTGAGAAAAGGCCGCAGCTGTGATTGATTGGAGGAAACTAATCTGTAGTTTGTTTGCCCTGCAAAGCCAAACCTATAACTCTTATATGTGAGAGGAAAAGAGCGAGGCCTGCATTGAATAGGAAGAGGTGCACACGAAGAATGCATGACTATAATTTTGTTGCCATCGAACCAAATCAAGGCTACCTCCATGGTGTGCAGATCCCCGTGGAATATTGAGATTCATCATCTTTTATACTCCATGGTTCACTGTCTCAGAGTACGAGGAAATAATTCTAATTTCTTCTCTTGATGAGCTTCAACACATGGGCAATTATCTCGACACAATAGATGGTGGCTCTGTGCAGTTCTGCTTCTGCAGTTCACAATTTCAACCAGACAGATATAAAGGAAAATAGACTGCTTATAGACTACTAGGTGGTCAACACTGACTAATGGATTTTTTTCAAAACAAAACACGTTTCTGACGTATTTTACAATATTTCCTTTATAGTAGAAGATCAAGTCAAAAGACCTCTAGCAATCTATTCCAGGCAAACCTGAATGACCGGAGGCTATTTTAGTTAGAAGGACTGGTTAAGACTGCTTCTGAACATACTGCAGACTGAAAGGGTCATACAAAGATAACTACTGGTTAGTTTGCTTCTGAAGTATGGAAGCAAATCGTTACCATATTTAGAATGAAAAAGCATTTTCAGAAATGATTTTTCATTTTAAAGGAATAGTACACCCAAAACATGATAAGCCTTCATTTTCTACTC
>NW_015153352.1:0-1384 GCF_000732505.1 Cyprinodon variegatus | reverse complement strand
GCTGATGTTTCTCTCCAGGATGGAGTCACAGCCAAACAGGAACAGACGAAGCAAAGCTACTCTGAGGAAAAGCAGAGAGAGCAGAACGTTAGAGACATGTGCCTAAAAAATAAACTACACTTAATGGTGATTACTTTCTCACTTTTCTCACTCTGCAGATCATGTCCCAACCTGTATGGCTAAAGACCTTCACCTCTTGCATATAGTAACTTCCAGGCTTGGACTCAAGGTGTGAGTCTATAAACGTTAGCATCTGTTTTTGTTATCGGCCCATTAGAGACTGATGCTTGAACACTAGTTTTGTATATATATATTAAAAACTAGAACAACAACAAAAATACATTATTTTCTGTTGTATGACAAAGCAGTGTGCCAAAGGGGACGGCAATTACACTGTTGTCTGCTTTTGAGCTGACTCCCACTATGGGAATCATTGGTAATCATCCATGTAATGTGGTGCCACTCAATGTTTGACAGCTGAGTGAAACCACAGCACTGTGGTTTTGTGCTTTAGATGTAAAATCAGAGCTGAAAACCAATGGCTTCCCAAGGTAGAATGACTGCTCCTTATGTATGTTTTTATGTATTTATTTATTTATATGGATATTTAAAATGCAAGCTAAGTGTTTGTGCCCTTAAAGGAAAAGAAATAAAGGTGGAACAGATGAAACCCATTTGTTACTTAAGTAGAAGTATAGAAGTCCTGCAGTTTAAAAACACTCCGGTAAAAGTTGAAGTATCAACTTGACCTCTTTACTCAAGTAAAAGTGAAAAAGTATTTGCTCCAAAAACTACTTAGAGTATAAAAGTATAAAGTAACCTTTAAAAAAAAACAGCCAGATGCCGCTATATGAATTAACAACTAAATTTTTCGACTATTTTGAAAAATTCTTTGAGATAGGTCCAAGGATGAGGGAGGTCTTGTTGGTCTCCATCTCCCGATACGCTCTTTCCTGTGTCCGACCTTTCAGACATTTCAACATCTTTTTCTGAATCCCACATTGTAGCATGGCATAGACAATTCACGTTAGCAGTTTGAAGAACACCTGCTTGCTTCTGATGATTTCCTTTAGCTAAACAATGAGTTTTTGCGTTAAATGACTCATCCAATTACACTAGTTTTCACCAGATGTGGATGGAGCCAATGATCTGCACGTGAAATGATTAATTATAAACATTAAAATCAAAGCCAAGAGTACAAGTAACGTTTGTTTTTAAATATGTAAGGAATACAAAGTACAGATATTTTTGTAAAAATTAAGGCCCTGTCCACACGAAGCCGAACCCTGGCCTAAACGCACACATTTTTCACCAAACCAGCCTCTCATCCATACGAAGCCGGCGTTTCGGGGGTCTGTAAACGATCTTTTTTTTATTAAGCCTT
>NW_015153351.1:10644-12346 GCF_000732505.1 Cyprinodon variegatus | reverse complement strand
GTTTAACATAGTTGATGGTGGGATAATTAACTAAAGCAGAGCAGTGATGTCAGCAGTGCGGCCATTTCTTAGGGTGTCAGATGGAAACATATAATGGAGAATAGAGAGAAACGGGGAAATGGAGGGTTGAAGTCGAGCCAACTTTCCACCTGCAAGTTAGAAAGAGCACTGAAACTGCTGCTTCATGTAAAAAGTAAAGTGCCCTATGATGATCTAGTCTCAGGCACCTTTGATAGTATTGCCTGTATAGCTACTGCAAAGCAATACCTCGTATCTCCTAAAAACAAAACAGGCTTTAATACTGTTAAACCATAAAGTGATGGTTTGTCTTTCCTCTTGCAGAAGCCACATTGTTGTTGTTGTCTGGAGCACCTTAAAAACAGCAGAGGGTGGGAGGAGAGACGGGAGGAGCCTGCTACTGCTGACACAAAAAGGCAAGAAGCTTACACAGAGGATTGTTGGGATTTTCAACGGCTCGGCACTTTAAAGACATTTAAATGACTGCAGCATAATGAAGCACAGC
This sequence comes from Cyprinodon variegatus, assembly GCF_000732505.1. Lineage (NCBI taxonomy): Eukaryota > Metazoa > Chordata > Actinopteri > Cyprinodontiformes > Cyprinodontidae > Cyprinodon > Cyprinodon variegatus. Next base: position 11,823 of record NW_015153351.1, on the reverse strand, counting down.
AGCTCCAGAGTTGGTTCTGACTGCAGGACAATTATTTGCTTAAAATCCAAATTAAAATTTGTTGACTTTCATAGGTTGAATTATCCTGAAATCCAATAACAATCACAGCTACATCTCAGCATCTGCCCCGTGCCGTTTTGCTTAAGAAAACGAGGCGAGTCCCCCCGCTGCAGCCACAGTGGTACGGTCCTACTACAGCAGGGACTAGATGGAGTGGAGCGGTCCACAGGGAGAGGGGTGTCTGTTCAGGTTCCTGGCCGCAGCGTTGGCGAAGTAAAGGAGATGAATGGGATTAGGGGCCGGGCCCCTGCTGAGGGGGGTCGTCGTCCCTTTGGGACGTGGAGCAGATTACCCTCACAGCCTGATTTGAATGGCAAATCCTCACACCACCTCCATGCATGAGTTCACACACAAACACACGTCAACACTTAAGGCTAATGGAGTGAAAGAGAAATCAATACTGGGGGAAAAAAAGGGAATTTAAACAAATATATATAATTAAAGATAAAATACAGAATTTTCACTTCATCTAAAGTCTGATCCAGTCTCCTGCTTTCTTTCCAGGACGTCAAACTGGCCTGAAATGCTTCAGAAAGTAACCTTTACTGCTCCATACAGGCCAGGATAGAATTTTTCTTTCATTTCGAGAATAAAGTCATAAAATTACGAGAATAAAGTCGTAAAATTACAAGAATAAAATCATAACATTATGAGTTATTAAGTAGATTAATAACTCATAATTATTAAGTATAATTGTAGTATTATTATAAGGGATGGAACGGTTTATGAAAACCGTCCGAACCATTCGGTTCGACTGTCTCGGTTCGGTTCGCATGTGTTGCGTAAACCAAACCGAACCGTGGATTTTGTGAACCGTTCCACCCCTAATTAATCAGAATAAAGTCTTAATATTACAAGAATAAAATTTTATTTTATGACAACTCATACAAGAAGCAGTTATGCTTTGGCATCGGCTGCACAAATAAGGAAATATTAAGTCTTTTAGCGTCACCATCAAATTTGGCAGAATGCCAAAGTGGCCGTTTGGCGGTGGTGGTCGGCCATCATTTACTGGTCAGAACTCAAAGCATCTTTTCTGTTTTTTTCTGGTTGTGGCATGATGACTTCATTTTTCAACTTTGCATCTCAGGCTATTTTTCCAACTTTATTTTCATCATG
>NW_015153351.1:7293-8546 GCF_000732505.1 Cyprinodon variegatus | reverse complement strand
CGTAAAACCGGAAGTTAGCTTAACACAAAAAGGGTCCGTAAAACCGGAAGTTAGCTTAACACAAAAAGGGTCAGTAAAACCGGAAGTTAGCTTAACACAAAAAGGATCCGTGAAACCGGAAGTTAGCTTAACACAAAAAGGATCCGTAAAACTGGAAGTTAGCTTAACGCAAAAAGGGTCCGTAAAACTGGAAGTTAGCTTAACACAAAAAGGGTCAGTAAAACCGGAAGTTAGCTTAACACAATGAGGGATCCGTAAAACCGGAAGTTAGCTTAACACAAAAAGGGTCCGTAAAACCGGAAGTTAGCTCAACACAAAAAGGATCCGTAAAACCTGAAGTTAGCTTAACACAAAAAGGGTCAGTAAAACCGGAAGTTAGCTTAACACAATGAGGGATCCGTAAAACCTGAAGTTAGCTTAACACAAAAAGGGTCCGTAAAACCGGAAGTTAGCTTAACACAAAAAGGGTCCGTAAAACCGGAAGTTAGCTTAACACAAAAAGGATCCGTGAAACCGGAAGTTTGCTTAACACAAAAAGGATCCGTAAAACCGGAAGTTAGCTCAACACAAAAAGGATCCGTAAAACCTAAAGTTAGCTCAACACAAAGAGGGATCCGTAAAACCTGAAGTTAGCTCAACACAAGGATCCATAAAACCTGAAGTTAGCTTAACACAAAAAGGGTCCATAAAACCGGAAGTTAGCTCAACACAAAAAGGATCCGTAAAACCTGAAGTTAGCTCAACACAAGGATCCATAAAACCTGAAGTTAGCTTAACACAAAAAGGGTCCATAAAACCGGAAGTTAGCTTAACACAAAAAGGATCTGTAAAACCAGAAGTTAGCACAACACAAAAAGGATCCGTATAACCGGAAGTCAGCTCAACACAAAAAGGATCCGTAAAACTGGAAGTTAGCTTAACGCAAAAAGGGTCCGTAAAACTGGAAGTTAGCTTAACACAAAAAGGGTACGTAAAACCGGAAGTTAGCTCAACACAAAAAGGATCCATAAAACTGGAAGTTAGCTTAACGCAAAAAGGGCCCGTAAAACCGGAAGTCAGCTCAACGCAAAAAGGATCCGTAAAACTGGAAGTTAGCTTAACGCAAAAAGGGTCCGTAAAACTGGAAGTCAGCTCAACACAAAAAGGGTCCGTAAAACTGGAAGTTAGCTTAACACAAAAAGGGTCCGTAAAACGGAAGTTAGCTTAACGCAAAAAGGATCCGTAAAACCTGAAGTTAGCTTAACGCAAAAAGG
>NW_015153351.1:1425-4960 GCF_000732505.1 Cyprinodon variegatus | reverse complement strand
TGCAGAGGTAGCCCATTTTCCCATCAATGTTTTATGTAACCATTTTTTTTTTTAGAAAATCGATACTAAGAAGTGAAAGATCGATATTATATTGGGCAGCCGAATATCACGATATATCGCCAAAACGATTATTTCCCACACCCCTATTCGTGAAATGCTCTGAAATTCCACGACTATGTTTTTGCACCATGTTTTTTTTTTTCTCCGACACTGTTTAAATTCGGGGCTGCTCAGTGCATGCAAGAAGGTTCTGGGTTCGATTCCCGGCCCGGGGTCTTTCTGCATGGAGTTTGAATGTTGTCCCTGTGCATGCGTGGGTTCTCTCCGGGTACTCCAGCTTCCTCCCACAGTCCAAAAACATGACTGTTAGGTTAATTGGCTTCTCTAAATTGTCTTTAGGTGCCAATTGACTGCTGGAGATAGGCATTAGAACCCTTCGCGACCCCAATTGGGACAAACGTGTAAGACTGGTTCCAGAAAGGGCCGTGTGGCTGCAGGTTTTCTTTCCAACCAAGCAATAGAACACCAGACACCATTCATCTCATTAAGGGAATCCAATCTGAACACGATGACTTGATGAGATGAATGGAGTCTGGTGTTCTATTGTTCTGGAACCAGTTTGACACCTGTGGTGTAAGATAATGGATGGATGAATGTTTAAATTTGATCACTGTTGCGCTTTATGAAATGGAAATGTTCAATTCACTGCCGAGCTGCTGCTCATTCACTGTCTGAAAGCTTTACAATACAGAATTTTGTTTTGGATGCACTCTGTGTATAAAAAAATGACAATAAAAGTTGTCTAAGTGAAGAACATGGTGTTGGTTTCAAACCTCCATCAAGCAAAAAACTTTTTATCAATATCTGGAGTAAAACTGTTCCTCACTCCTATTGGTTCAGGGTATTAAAGGTCCAAAACAATCAAAACAAAAAGACATTAAAAAGGGGAGGAAAAAAAAATACAGAAAAGTGTAAATAAAAAAAACTGTTTATATTTTAAAAACCAATAAATCCTATTTTCTCATTATTTATCCTAAATTTATTTACTTAATGTTCACACTTACGTCTGCATATTTGAGTATAGAGTATAAACCTTTATGGTTTTGCGAAATTTTTTTTATTCCTTTCGATGTAATCCAGCTTTAAAATAATCGTCTGATAACAGGATTAACGGCCAATATTTTCTCTTCGGTCGGATCGGTCCCTGAATCAGTAGATTGCTGCAGAAAAGTCAAACTTTCAGAGAAGTAAAGACGTTGCTTACGTCGGTTTTCCAGTACTTTCTAGTTCATTTCCTCATGGAGGCTTATTATCGATTCAAGTCACGATGTTCAGCCAATTGAAGCTTGCTCTGCTGCTGATCTTTAGCTCCATTTTTCAGCTGAAATGAGAGAAATTCCTCCTTTTTATCCCGGCCTACAGTGAAGCTTCAGGAACCCGGACAGGACTTTGTCCTCCAGTTAGTTGTGAATACAGACCCTGTGTGACGCTGAGAGAAGACCACCGTTTCTGCACAGACTCTCTCACATTTACTTGCTGCAGAAAATATTTCACACTGACTCCGGCCGCGCCGGGCCAGGCGTTCAATCCCTGCCCCACAAACGCACGCTGACGGACGCACAATGAGGCTCATTGATCATTTCACTAAAACTCAGCTGGACCCGGGTTATGCAAGAACCCAGAGGGATGAAAAGGGGAACTGTAGGAGAAGAAAGAGACAAGCGGGGTGGAGGGACGTCAGGGTGGCAGATTTACGGCACGGAAGACCAAATGTTGGGAATGCAGACTCGGAAAAAATCTCGGTTTGGCACAGCAGAACTTTTTATTCAATCGGCTGCAGCTGCAGCATCACGTCCAGCTTATTTTAGACATAAAAAGGGAAAGAAAGCAGCCAGAGTCCAATTAAAAACCCTGACAGACCTTCAGGAAGCTTAAGGAGCTGCTGTCAGTGGCAGGAATGCATCTCAGGCTAAATGTTTCTCTCAGAACTCTGCAGATTATTCTGAAGGCTTTAATAACACTTTGTCCCAGCAAGCAGAGAGGCCTGCAGCCGTGGGAGTGTTTCTGATTTCCCTGATGGCCTCCACCCCCCCCTTCCCCGTCATTCAGGCTCGGCCAGCGGCTGCTGGCTCTGGCAGCGTTTGCTTTTCCTGCTAACTTAGTCAGCATTGAGGAGCAGGACAGAGATCGTGACGAAACGGGAAGTACGGAACAGTGGGAGAATGGGGGGGTGCAGGCAGAAATAATTGGGAGATTAGGGACACTGAGAGGGAGACGTCAGGAGAGGACAAGAACTGAAACATAGTTTGGAACAAGAATTAAAACCGGAGTTTAAAAAATGGGAATGAAAATAAATAAAGACAGACAGGTTTGATCGGAGAGGAAGTTGGTTCCTGTTTCTTGATCGAGAAGAGAGACGAGGTCGAGTTCTTACAGGAATAAAAATCTATCATGGGAGGAAACCCAGAGCGATGGAATTAGAAAGGGAAAACTAGGTCACGTGGAAAATTCAAGCTGCAAGGATCCGACTCTGGGATCAGCCCACGCCCGCCGCCTCTGCTCCTTCACTCCCTCCTCTGATACCCAGTCCAACATCCTCACTGCTCATCCAGACATTTTCTCACCCAACTGGATCTTTATTCCACTGCCTTTAGATTCATCTCTGGCAGAGGCACAAACAAGAGGAAACGGCCCAATTAAAGTTAACTCAAAGAGAAAAAAGGCCTTCAAGCATCGGAGAGGCCTGGATTTCCTGAAACTCTGTGTCTTCTTCCAAGTCGCTGCAGCTGTGCAGTTCAATCAGAAAAGAAACTAATCTGAAGCAGGAAATCATCATCATCTAGGGAAAAAAAATGGCTGATTTGAAACAAACATGATGAAAAACAGGAGTAGATCGCAAACGCAAAAGGACTGACTCAAAGAAAGAACACAGAACTCTGCACATCCATGCAGAAGACCTGAGCTGAACTAAATATTTGAAAGAGAAAGCAAAGTTTAGGTTTGATTATTGCTAACAGAAAGGAAGAAAACAAAAATATGGTAAAACCTACAAAATCTAAATGAACTTTATATTAATAAATGCATGGAAGTGAAGAAATAAAGAACCAAACGTGATGTAAAGTAAATTAAACACTATGGATGCACTGATCACAGGTATTCACCGATTGTTTAAAAAGCTTGACCTGCAGATTTTGACCAATACAGATTTCTTTTTATAACCAATGCGGTCAGTTTTTATAAAATCACAGGACGCCTTCAATATTTCAAAGTTGAAAAAAAGTGAAAAAATATTAATCTTTGCTTCCCAAACAACAAAAACAGCTGAAATAACTGCTTTCAAATATGATTCAAAGTGTAAGGCATCAATGGTGGGTGAGGTTTGGTGAGGTTTTAAAATCCGATTACTGGAAAGTCACATGATCAAAAGAAGTTTAAATACATAAAAAATAGACTTTAACGGATGGGCAAAGTTGGGCTGGTGTTTTTAAGGGATGTTTACTTCCATCTTGTTTATGTTTCAGGAGGGGGAGGGGCT
>NW_015153351.1:0-922 GCF_000732505.1 Cyprinodon variegatus | reverse complement strand
TGTCTATGTGAGGTAAAATGCCAAAGCGTTAAAGCGTTGGAGTCCAGGTGTATTGTGGGAAATGAAGTCTGACTCTCTGTTCCCTCACAGGAGGCGGAGTTTCCCCTCCAGGTGCCCCCCTCCTTCTCTGAGGCTCTGGTCGTCTACCTGAGCAGATGTGAGCAGCAGCCGTCGGAGCGTCTGGATCAGGGCTTCAGCTCGGTTCTCATCACTCTCCTCAGAGACTTTATCTCCTCACTCAGGTGTCCTGACACCTCATTTAAAGGTACCCCCCACCCCCCCACCTGTGACTGAGACGGTGGGTGTGATTATGAGGCTGAGCGGAGGGTCTCCTTTCTGTTCCAGACCAGGCATGGTGGAACCCAGAGAAGATGGACACCAACACCTGCTGCTACCTGGGCCTGATCTGCCGCCTCTTCGGCGTCCTCATCAGCAGCGCCGCTGAGAGCCCGTTTGCCTTCAGCTGCAGGGAGCTGATGAAGCTGCTCTTCAGGGTGAGGGTTGACCTTCGTTGGATGAAACTTTTTTAAATGTGCAGAGACTTTCAGTTGGGAGATGATCAAGTTTGCTTCTCCTCCAGGTCCACATGCAGGGGCCCATCGTGCTCTTTAGGTTCCTGAGCCTCGTCTGGGGATACAGCGGTAACCATGGAGACCAGCTGGACGTAAAGATCGGCGCCGTCCTGCAGACCAGAGCGCTGTACTTGGGCAGAGCTATAATGGAGGTCCAACCGGCCGCAGTGCTGGACCAGCTGGCGGCTCCAGACTCACCAGGTGAGAAGCTGAAACATCTGGAAGGAAATCAGCTTTGAGGCAAAGCGTCTACGGCTGGACGCCGAGAGCTGGTGGGGTCAGGCATGACTTCTCCTTATATGCTTTCCTACACTTTGGACGCTGAAGTGATTATGTCATAGCTGCAACGC
>NW_015153350.1:11523-12366 GCF_000732505.1 Cyprinodon variegatus | reverse complement strand
CCAAAATTACTTCAACGGAAGGTTTCCAGATGGATATGGGGAGCAAATCCATCTGGCGGAGTCAGGTTAATGACATATAGCATTTCGAAGGTTTTGTTGGTTTGACAGGTGCTAACAGGGTAATATCTTTTAATTCAGTTCATTTCAAGTTATTTATTTAGCACATGTAATCTCAATGCACTGTAGAGAGAAATCATCCAGACAGATTGGATAATGCTTTATCTAGGGAAACCCAGCTTTTTGCATGCAGTTGCTGACAGGATTTACTCTGCCATCATGAGCATGTAGCAACGGTACATATTTGCACACATGGTGTTGTTGACCTTAACGCAATCTCTCACACTAAGCATGCATCCAGTGAAAGTGGAGAAGAAACATCCAGCACAAATGGGCTCAGTGTGAGCGGCCTTCTTCTGATGACTGGGAGTTAAAAGAAACATAAGAGGAACATAGAAGCACTGATGGATAAATCCTTTGTATGTTAAGCTAACAGTAAACTAGCTCTACATGTTGCTTTGTCTGAGAGTCCCTTTAAAAGCTGAGCCTATAGAAAAACAAGCCCAACTCTTTCATCTATTAACATGGGTCTTGACGGCAGCAGCCCAGCTGATGTCTACCGTACGTTCAGGATGGTGTCCCAGCTGATAGGCACAGACTAGATGAAGCTCCTGTGATCAGGAAAAGCAGAGATAATGGTAACAAATACTGCAGAACTGAAGAATATAGATAGAATGAAACAGTGTGAGGAAAAGTTGTCTTCATGTCCTCCGGCAGCCTAAGCCTACAGGAACATTAAAAGCATGAAACAGCATGAGCCACTCTAAATATAAGCTTTATCTAAAA
>NW_015153350.1:8093-9813 GCF_000732505.1 Cyprinodon variegatus | reverse complement strand
ACGTGTCACGAGTACACGAGCACACGAGAACGCATATTGAGAAACGGCCACAGAGTCCACATTTTCCTGTATTCATCTCAAGAACATACTTGGCGAGGTCACGAGTCTGCTCTTGCGTTCTTGTGAATTGAGAAATGGCCAATGTTTACCAGCTGAAAATGGGTCAATAGTGACCTATGTGGTATGACCTTCAGCCATTAGAGGCATCTATCAAATTTCTACAGACGTTTTTGTTACTCTCCACTGTAGGCCAACATTTGTTTTAAAGTCTTTTCCCACTTAACTATTAGATTTTTTATTTTATTTTTTTATCAATTGGTGTCAGTGTGTGTGTAAATATAACCATGTGAGTGTAGCTTTGTCTGTGTGTTTAAGGTCGTGGTTCCACTGGAAGATCACTATTGCTATGTTGTCTGTCTCACTAAAATGACAAGTTGCTCTCTTCAAGTGGGTCAGATTTGTGGAGTTAATCACTGAAAGTTGCCCCACAAACAGATTCTCCTGGAGCTGTCGCTCTCTGTCTTCTGCTCCAAGGTTAGCCTCTAAACTCTTTCACTGATTAATGTCCTCCTTGCTTGACTTGTCAGTTTAGGTGGACTGCAGTGTATTTATAGATTGCAGATTGTCCATTTTTAGAAGCTATAGTATATAATCAGATGTTCAAAATGAAGGATATGATAGTCAAATTAAACTTTTTTTAATTTTTTTATATTTTCACAGACCTTTGACCTGTTTTTTTTGTTTGTTTTTTTCTTTTACTTTTTTGTTCCATATGATCATATTCTCCAGTATCTCCATCACATCAGGCCTTAAAATGACAGCTTTATTTACACTGAGCTTGAAAACCACATGTATGCAGACTGTTTGCTTGTTCAAGGACTCCTTAAGGCAGTTATTTCATTCAGAATTACAAAGCATAAGGGGCTAAAAACAAACGCACACCAATCTGTTTTCCGATTTCGATTTGTTTATTAAAACAGGTGAAAAAAAATTGTATATGAATTTCCTTTATTTACAAATTCTAAAGCTACCATCAAATTAAATCCCAAGATTCCTTAACTTGAGTCCTAAATAAAAGTTCTGTAATAGCAAAATTATAAGTCTTAGTTTTATGTTAATCTTTCTCAGTATTACAATAAAGATGTTGATTGAAAAATGAAACCTGCTTAGAGCAGTGTTTCCTGACAGGGGTACTCTTACCCCTAGTGGTCAATCGGTGCATTGCAAGGGGTACATGGAAATATTTAGTAGGGGTCTTTCTGCATGGAGTTTGCATCTTCTCCCTGTGCATGCGTGGTACTCCGGGTACTCCGGCTTCCTCCCACAGTCTAAAAACATGACTGTTGCTTAATGGGCTTCTCCAAATTCTCCTTAGGTATAAGTTTGTGAATGGTTGTTTGTCCTGTTTGTCTCTGTGTTGCCCTGCGATGGACTGGAGACCTATCCAAGGTGGAACCTGCTTCTAACCCGTAGAGAGCTGGAGATAGACACCAACATCCATTGCGACCCCAGCTGGGATAAAGCGTGATGGAAAAATGGATGGATTACAAAGCAATAAGGGGCTAAAAATCGTGAAAGAATGTCCTTTATTTCCAAATTCTGAAGCTACCATCACACCAGGTTCCTTAAAGTCGTAGGGAAGCGGCTGTTCCAACCGTTGCATTTCTGAATTCACCCCCGAGTGGTGCCCGACTGTACACAAGTGAATAAAGTGAATGTG
>NW_015153350.1:0-2215 GCF_000732505.1 Cyprinodon variegatus | reverse complement strand
GAAGAAACCTCCAGCAGAACCAGGCTCAGTGTGAGCGGCCATCTGCTGAGGCCCACTGGGGTTCAAGGAGCATGCAGTCATGTGGATTGTGAAAACTAGAGGTTGGCGATACCAGTTATTTTTAATCGATACGATACCAAGTAAATAGAGGGTCAGTATCGCCGATATCGATACAATACCGATACTTTTAAACATTTAAGCTTTATGTATTTATTGGGACAATGAGCGAAGTTTCGTCTCCTCTTGCTCGTGTTGGTTTTTCATGTGCTAATATAAACTTGTTGCGTTTCCACTGCATTTAATCTGCTTTTTACAAACCTTACAGCTTGCTATTGTTTTATTTACATTATTAAAATACAGTCAAATGCCGCTTCTTACCCTCTTAATCTTTTTCTGCTTCAGCTGCGGAGCAGCAGTGCAGTTGCATGTGTTAAGTGGACAGAGAGCCAAGTGGGCAGAGCCATGCTGAGCCTGCGTGCTGAGCCGGTGTCGAGAGGGGAGGGGGAATTGGAAATCTTCAATAAGTTTAATAGGTCTAGTAGTTCCCATTGATTTAGCTTGTAAAGCGGGGAGAATGGCGCTAGGCTTACCGCACCGCGACGTCACTGCTGGAAGATGGCAGGAGGGAGGGGTTACTATATTTGAGCATAAAATGGCCGCTCCAGGACGTGCGCGTGACGAAAATTCTTATTTTAATATTTTATTGATTAGTGATGCATTCATTAAATCACAGCGAACGCATTAATTTTTTTTATAGATAACGATATATTGATCATTCCTTGCTGACCGGACTCCATCCATCCATTATCTGACACGCTTGTCCCAACGGTCATGTTTATTTTGGACTGTGGGAGGAAGCCGGAGTACCCGGAGAGAACCCACACATGCTCAGGGAGAACATGCAAAAAGACCCCGAGCCGGGAGTCAAACCCACAACCTTCTTGCTGCTTGGCAGCAGTGTTAACCACTGCACCAATGAGCAGCTTGACCGGATTCTTGTGAATAATTTTTATACTTAAAGTTTGATGATGAGTTAAAGCAGCTATTATTACCATAATCTTTGCGCATGTGCAACACTGGAAAAACGATCTAGAAATAAGTAAAAATATCTTAAATTAAGGGTATTTACCCTTAATTTGAGTAGGTAAATGTGATGGTTTGCCAGTGGAGTGATTATTTTTACTCTTAAAAAAAGATAATTAGATAATTTGCACTTGAAATAAGACAATGCAATTGTTTTTACTTATTTTAAATGGAAATTGTCCTGTTCCATTGGCAAAATGTCTCTTTTACCTCCTAAATCCCCCCAAAATTCACTTATTTTAAGAAAAAATAACTTATCTAGATTACATTTTTTTTCCAGTGAAAGTGGGGCTTGGTTGTTGAATATTTTAATCATTTTTAATATTTGTCTTAGACTGCAGCTATATAACATTAGTACCATAGTGGATATTTACCTTATATTTACCTTATATTTATTTACCTTATACCAGCGGCTGGTGGAGTTTTCTCTGGGGGGGTATAAATTCAAATAGGATATATACCAAAAACCAATCAAATGTATACTAAGTTATCACACCAGTATATTTATATGAATGCCAACAACAAAAAAACATAAAAAAAAACAGTTTACAAACAAAAAAATATAGATAATTTAATGTAGAGGTTTACTTTTTTGTCAATAAATCTTTCCCTGCTGATGTTTGTAAACGTAAATCTGTGTTTTCTCCCAGATCCTTGTCTGACTCTGGCCAGAGGTAGAAAGGTGTTGCTGGACGTTTGAGGAAAAATTATGGCAAATAGAAACATGCAAATTAGCTTCAGAATAACCTTGGAGGTTCCAAAAGTAGCAGTGAACTAACAGTTTGATTAATAAGAGCATGGCAGTGCCACATTTCCCTCCTCACTTGAGACTTTCCAATTTCGCCACAGCAGCTCGCTTCATTTAGTGCCAAAGTAGGGCCCAGGCGAAGCAGGAGACCACCATGACTTATAATGAAGGTGATAATGATTAAAAACGTGAACTTACAAATGAGGAACACTGGCTAGAGCAATACTCCAGGCAATGCAACAGAAGCACCTGTGAACGGACACGGCATCAAACTGTCAAAGATCTGGCAAAGAATCATTTTAAAGGAATAGTACACCCAAAACATGATTAGCCTTCATTTTCTACTCACCCCCATGCTGAACAACACTCTGGAGTACTTTTTTG
>NW_015153349.1:10597-12387 GCF_000732505.1 Cyprinodon variegatus | reverse complement strand
CTGACATTTTTTTACTTTAATAGTGATTTTTATTTGACACTTGTTTTACTTTAATAGTGATTTTTAACTGATACATGTTTCACTTTAATAGTGATTTTTAACTGACACTTGTTTTTACATCAATTGCTTATATGTTTGAATTGTGTAAATAAAGTGCTGTTAAAAGTCAAAAGTCTTCTTCTATTTTTTAATGGTGATTAAGTGTCGGTTCCGTGACGCAGGGGTTTAAATTTCCGGCCGCATTAAATTTTTTCACCATCAGTATTTTTTTTTATTTTTTTTTACTCAGTAACGTGAGGGGGTTTTAAATGTAGCAATGTTAAATTTACTCGAGTAAAAGTAAAAATTACATCTTTAAAAAACTACTCAGAAAATGTACTCATTTACTCATAAAAAGCACTCAATTACAGTAACGTGAGTAAATGTAATTCGTTACTTTCCACCCCTGCTCACATATAAGTATGAATACTACTGTTTAACAACAATTTTATAGAAGTTTGCATATTAACTTGAGTTTTTTAATTCACTAAAAGGCACTGGTTCATCAGTGGAAGAGTGGGCTATGACCCCCCCCCCCTTTAAAAGGGAAAAAATTTTAGAATTTAAAAAAATCTGAAGCAGTCAATACAACCCCTCCAATAATATAACATTATTATTAATCAATTAATTTTTTTTATTACTTTTTTTGAATGACTAAGAATCTTCACCAGCATACAAATGAAAACCAGTAACAATAGGAATATGTAGATCTATAATTAATTCTAGACATCTAGAATATTTATTCTCAATACTAATACATATCAAAATGGCTTGCCATAAACTATTGCTACCACGATAGCATTACGAGTTTATTTCTTGAATGCTGGTGGATCAATATATCTATTTAGGATCAATCATCTGGCAGCAGGTGAGGAGTCTAAAAAAGTTGTTCTAATAGATGGAACCTCATCGTCTCATGAGGTTCTTCAGTTTGATTCTGTCTTCTTTTACACAGTAAATTCTAAGTGGATGTTTGCAGCCGATTCGGATCTTATCGTCCCAATGAATGGTCGTTATTAGCTGTTATTATAGAATGGCTGCAGATTGTGCAAGTAGGCTCAGTAGATTGTTATCAATGAATGAATCCTAATCCTTGTCCCAAGGTAAGTCCTTTCCCCCCCACGGAATTATTTATTGTCATGGGCGGTTCTAGACAGGGGCCAATGGGGGCCAGTGCCCCTGTAGAAAATGTCCTGACCCCACTTATGGCCCCTGTGCTGTAGACATACTACTAAAAGAAATTCTAATGATGATATGCACTGGAACAGACATGGTTACTGACAGGTCCTTTGGATCTATTTATTTTTTCTTATTTAAAAACAATAAGGTTATAGCTTCACTGGAATTGAGATAGGATCCCGGTTTTCATCTGCTAATTGTTTTTTTTCAAAACAAATTTTAAAAATAATCTAGTTTTTACTGCTGAATGTATCACCTTTTCTTGACTTGTAATTCAGATTTTATAGAAAACTGTAACTTTAACTTAAATTAAGTCAAAAATATGTAAAATTCCTATTGACCTAAAAAGACGTACATTTTAATTAAACCTAACTGAATAGAAATTTCACTTCATGCTGCTATCTTATAATATATTTGAATCCCTTGCCGTGATTTTTATTTCATGCTTTTCTGTGCCCCCCATGAAAACATGCGTGCCCCCTCCTCGCCCTGTATCACAATTGATCTAGAACCGCCACTGATTAATCTATTTATGTTTAATCTGAAAATAATTTCAGTAGTTCTTCATGCAA
>NW_015153349.1:4776-5322 GCF_000732505.1 Cyprinodon variegatus | reverse complement strand
CTCGGTTTGAGCTGCCTTCTCCTGAGGCAGACTGCGGTTCAAGGAGAGAAACTCAGATATAGAGGAGGAACATAGAAGCTCTGATCCATTTATTTTTGAAAGGGTAATGGCAAACTAGCTTCATAGGTTTATCTGTCTGGGGGAGATACATAAGCAGACAAGCTCTCAGCCAAGTTTCACGTCAAAGGGATGAGGGAGAGCACAAGAAGAGAAAAGGGGAAAAGTGGTCCCTATGTCCTCCTGCAGTCGCACCCTATAGCAGTAAAACTACGGAGATAGCTTAGGAAAACCTGAGCCACTCTCACTATCAGCTTTATTAAAAAAGAAATTGTTAAGACAGAGACAGAGTGTCTGCATCACAGACTAAAACTGGTAGATGGTTCTACAGGAGGCCGACCGCGGTTCAAGAAGAGAAACTCAGATATAGAGGAGGAAAATAGAAGCACTGATCCATAAACAATTCCTGTGATTGAAAGGGTAATGCTAAACTAGCTTCATAGGTTTATTCGTCTCCGGAAGATATAGATAAGCAGAAAAGCTTTCAGC
>NW_015153349.1:0-1476 GCF_000732505.1 Cyprinodon variegatus | reverse complement strand
GGGTCCACCCTGGACAGGTCAACAGTCCATCGCACGGCAACACCGAGACAAACAACCATTCACGCACACCTAAGGAGAATGCGGAGAATCCAATTAACCCAGCGGGCGGCAACCCAAAATGCTCAAAGAGCAATATTAGACCAAAAAAACAAAAATAAATCTGTCTGGAGCTGCAAAAATGTAAAAGTCTTATATATGCCTTGTATGGCAACATGGGCTCTAAGCGTTTTAGCCCGCTATAAAAACAAAAAAGGACTATGTAAGCTTAAATATATAATAATGATTCATGATTAAATGTTAATCTCGAGCAAATGTCATGTAGCATGAGGTGAGGGACGAGCAGACAAGCTCTCAGCCAAGTTTCATGTCAAAGGGATGGGAGAGAGAACAGGAAGAAGAGAGGGGGAAAGTGGTCCCTATGTCCTCCAGCAATCAAAGCCTATAGCAGCAAAACTATAAAGATGGCTTAGGGTAACATGAGCTATTCTAACTATCAGCTTTTTCAAAAAGGAAAGTTTTAAGCTTATTTTAAAAGTAGAAGGGATGTCTGCATCACAGACTAAAACAGTTTGATAAATGATGCTTGGTTGCTCTAATTTTAGCAGGAAACAAATCAGAGTTTAATTTCCAACTATCCTGACTTAAAACCTCTTCTTTTGAACCATACTGCCCGCACTCTGTCCTTCAGTTTTAGTTCTTAGGAAACCTTCATAGTTCTGATTTTTTTTCTTGCACATGCATCAAGGCAGTGATGATCCCTTCTGTGTCCCATTAGGTCGCCTGCACTGCCCGTCTTTAATCTGAGCCAGGGAAGAAGGGGCGAACATGGCAGCCAAAGCAGGAGACGACCCGGACAGCCTCATGACTCTGGCTACAGTCTTCTGCCTCAGGAATCTAAGGAAGACCATGTGCTACCAAGGATCCAGGAACAAGCTCTGCATGCGCTCCGACATCTTCCTACCGAGCGAAATCTGCGACAAACTCGTCAACACGTACGCAAACCTTTAGTCTTAATCAAAAACGGCGCTGTCTGTGTTTGTTGCATGTTTTTATCTTCTCTCCCCTCTCAGGTACATGGAGTTGGTCCATTCTGACAGTAGCTTTGAACCAGAGGAGAGCTTCTTCCAGCTCTTCTCAGACCCTCGGAGCACCAGAGTGAGCCGAGTGCAGCTGAGAGGAAACTTTGTACGGGACAGAGATCTGGAGGCCATACGGAAACAGGTGTCTAAATGCTGAGGAATACATTTTTCCGTTTACTGTTAAAGTCTGATGTGTATGCAGGCGTTAAAAGGCTCCTAAGTAGGGAATGAACCATGGATGATATGATGACACGATTTAAATAGTCACTATTATAGGACAGGCACTGATTCAAGTCTTTCTGGCTGATATTAGCTTCTCTTTACTTTAACTTCAGTCCCACATTTCATTTTATTTTTTGTGTATATTTTAACTTAACTGGTCCTGTGTCGCAGTGCA
>NW_015153348.1:11304-12394 GCF_000732505.1 Cyprinodon variegatus | reverse complement strand
CTGACTAATCAGCTTCTTTTTCAAAGACTCTGGTCCAAAGACTATAACTTCTGTTTTGTCTGTATTCAGAAGGAGAAAGTTAAGAGTCATCCAGGTTTTTATGTTTTCAAGACATGCCTGTAATCTATGTAATGGGTTAGCTTCATCTGGATTTATAGACAGATATAGCTGGGTATCATCAGCATAACAGTGGAAATTAATCCCATGCTTTCAACCAATAAATGAGGATGATTTATCCTTGACGTGAACACCACAAAGATTTAAACCAGTCTAGTGCTGTTCCTTTAATTTCTACAAAATATTCAAATCTTTCTAAAATGACATTATGATCAACTTGTTAGGAATCCAGTTTGTGTGGCCTATTTGTGTGTCTCCGTTTTCCACCACCAGGAGGTGCCCTGTCTTCGCTGTTCCTCCCTGCACACCTGCGGGTCGTTGAATCATTATCTGGAGGAGTATTTGAGCAGTGGACTGTCACTACCTCGATGCCAGAGTGTTTGCCAGTTTTGGGTACTCTAGCCAAGCTGAGTTTAATCTAGCTTTATTTTTCTGAGTCTACCGTGTTTTTTGTCTTTGCTCCTCGGCAGGAAGCTTTCCTGTGTTACTGGATACCTGGCCCTTCTCTCCCCTGGAAGGATAAACCGAGTTACACTGTCCACCCTCCAAGGTGTGCACTCTTCTCTGGATTTACCACACAGTCTGGATTCAAGGATTCAAGAAGATCCCCCTTAAACGTGAGTTCCCCACCTAGCAAAATCTCAGAGATTCCAAGATTCCCACGGTTCCTGAAGTGACCACTGAACTTCCATTCTCACTTCCAGTTCCAGGTCACCAGCTCACTGAGTTCCAGATCCAACTCCTGTTTACACTTTCAATAAACCTGTTAAACTTTTGCCTTGTTCTCTGAGAGGTTATCTCTGCATGTGGGTCACATTCGTAAACCAATCATGACACAACTGGGTCAAATGCAGCACTAAGATCTAACAGGACAAGTACAGATACAAGTCCATTATCTGAGGCTGTGATAATATCATTAGTGAGTTTCACCAGAGCTGTTTTAGTGCTATGAATTAGTCGAATTAATGGGATA
>NW_015153348.1:5761-8397 GCF_000732505.1 Cyprinodon variegatus | reverse complement strand
TAGAGGCAATTAGGGCTGGTTTTCCTCATAAATGAAAGCTTACCAAATCAAATCATTTTTTAGTGGGAAAATATTTTTACCAACTTTTTTTGTTCCCTGTGGTGAGACTTACAGAAAGGACCCTGTCCAGTTTGTAAAATGTTGAAATATTTGTGGTAAAACACCAGCCGAATGGCAGCCTACTACCCTGCGACTCCGAGCCAAATCCTCTTCAACTGCCAGCCATTGGCCTTCTCCTGGGCCTGCATTTCCTTACTCTGACTCCATCTTTTAACTGAATTACAGGGTCTGACCAGGAGATGACGCTTCTCTTTAGATCTTAATGTCCACAAATCACGAGAGAAAGAATATTTTAGTACAAAGATTGATGTTTGAATATGATTTTTAGAGGAGCAGCCAAGGGCCAGCCAAGGACCCATCAAGGAAAGTGGGTACATTTTGAATGGCTACTACTCTAGAGGTATCTTTTCCAAGCTGGGGACACCGTTAGCATGTTTGCATGGAGTCCATTGATTTTACCCTTTCTCTCCGCTGTGATTTGATTTTAACTGTGAAATGATTTCTCAGAATTGTTTGGAGGCTGATTCTAAGCTTTCACATGTTGGGGTCAGTTTGGTAACCTCACACTTCATCGCAGCAACATCTTTCTCCAGTGAGGCAATGGTATCCTAATGGGTAGACCACGCCCTCTCCAACTCTGACTGCGCTTGTACTCCCTTTAGCGTTAGCTTCAACTTTAGCAGTAGCTGAATGAAGATCACGGCTTTATTTCCCCCCCCTCTGCTTGTTCTAAGTAGGTTCAATGCAGGTGTCCAGGCTTTGGATGACCTTGTCCTTTTCCTTAGCAACTGTACTTTTGAGCTCCTTCATAGCTTCCAGCACTTTCATGTTATGCCCTGGTTCTGCGCTGCAGCTAGCGGTCGCATCTGCTTAGGTCCCTTTGTACCATCTCTGTTCAGGCAATCTTGGTGCTTGGTTGGGGCCAAGTACTTTGATTTTCTTCTTCTTGAATTTGTCTGCTGTCATGTTGAAATGACTGCTCCAAAGCAGTTTTACTGTTTTCTTTTGTTTTTTAACAGAGAAGACCCTTCTATAGGACAAAAATAAAGAGGCTTTAGGCTTTGAAAAGAACTTTTTTAAGGATTTGACTGTGGAGCCATATGAATATGAATCAAACCTTCATTACTTCTCTTTCTCCTGCATAATAATATTAAAAGAGCCCCCATAGACCCATTACATTAGGTTATAAAGACCTAATGTTATAAAAATGATTATATAGTGAAATGTTTTCTCTATTTCTAAGAATCTTGAAGATGCTAAGTAAATGCAAAAAGTAGAATATTATACATCTTACTAAGCTAAGGAGAAAAGTATTTTCATTATTTAGCTAAAGGCAATGATAGCTTCTGTGCCCTTTTACATATTAGACTGTGACCTAGTCCTTGTAAATGTTAAATAAAAATCCCCGAGTGTGAAAAATACTCTTTTATCAGTGCCACTCAGTGCCTCTCTTGGGGTCTGAGCTGTTCCACTCCAGCTAAACTACATCTGTGTGGAGCCAAACTGTTTAATCTATGGCAAAGTCAGTGTAGTCAGTCATCAAATTTATGCAAAGCCACACGAAAAGGCTCCATTAGCCAACTGTCCAGTGTCCGCCCATCAACGCCACACACACCCACACACTAACTCTGCATACCCTGGCAATCATTGCTAAACTCATCTAATGTGTTTGCTTCCTGCTGAGAAAAAACATTTAAATCTTAAGTACAAATACTTTGTTACTGTACTTAAGGACACTTTTTAGGTATCTATACTTATTTTTCTTCCTACTTCTGACTTCTACTCATTACATTTTCACACAAGTATCTGTACTTTCTATTCATTTGTAAAACAAACGTTACTTGTTACTTTTGGCTTCGGTTTTAATGTTTCTAAGTCTTTATTTCCCGTCATGTGCTCCATCCAATGCAGATCATTGGCTCCATCCACATCTAGTGAAAACTAGTGTTATAGGATGAGTCGTATAACGCAAACACTCATTGGTTAGCTAAAGGAAATCATCAGAAGCAAGCAGGTGTTCTTCAAACTGCTAACGTGAATTGTCTATGCCATGCTACAATGTGGGATTCAGAAAAAGATGTTGAAATGTCTGAAAGGTCGGACACAGGCGAGAGCGTATAGATAGATAGATACTAGAAAATGTAAAGTTTCATTGAAATTAATTATATATTCATTTTGTGCCACATAAAAATGAGATATTCTGGATTAAGTAAGATATTTTAATTTTATTTTTAATTGTTTGCTTTGAAAAAAACCCTCTTATTAATGCAGGCATAATTGTGACCCTCTAACATCTCTTTTTCAAAACAGAGACTAGTGGCAAATCTAGTAGATTTACTTGGTGTTATTGGAGACTAGAGCAACACATGTTGTTCTGAATCATGTCAGTCAGCAAGGGTTGCAGCCATGGACCCCATCCCGGCTCTTACGGACAGCTGTCTCCTCGCTACCGTCCCTCCCAGGTGCAGCCAGAGATGCTCCCTCCATGTCCAGACTGCTAATGAACACACATGCATGAAGGAGGCAGAGCAGCATGTTTATAGAAAAGTTCAATGTAGCTGTTGTCTCTTTTTGGT
>NW_015153348.1:0-2341 GCF_000732505.1 Cyprinodon variegatus | reverse complement strand
TATTTTTCTCTTCGCAGAACATCTGAAGAAGCTGAACCAAGAACAACTAAAACGGAGAGAATTTATTAATAAAATATCTTTTTTTGAACCCCTTATTTTTGTCTCGTGTCCTCAAATATGTTGGGTCCTTGGTGGGCGTAACAATGACTAACGATAGTTCAGTGGGTGAAATGGACGTACAGAGAAGTTCAAACCCCATCAACACCTACTTTCTCTCAAACTCACTATTCTAAACTTCCACCATAAAACGGGTGAATCCAAACGAAGCCCTGAGTTGATGTAAACTTTGGGATGTTGCCCCTCATTTGGTTATGGCTGGTACTTGACATCCAGACCAGCCCCCTGGTTCACTGGTCAAGAACATGAATAGAGGTAGATGGAAGACACCAGTTTAGCTGTTTAGCCGACAGTTGAGTTTACTTTTACAAGAATTACAAAACAGGCAGTTTCTCTATTGAAAATGAGCCAGAACCACGGGTGTAAATGCAGTGTTCCAAGCTGACAGGAGAAAGGGGAACATTTTTCACAGTATTCCCAAGGATCTGTAGACTCGACAGGCATAGATTATTTTTGTGGATCAGAAGATCCCTGCAAAGTCAGAGGTTTATTGGCTCTAAGCATTTTACCGAAAACACCTTTCAAAATCTTGGACGCTTTAAAGCAGGATTTGCTAAACTTCTTTTACTGAATTGAGGGGCTGTTTCTACCGTAAGCCATCACAACCGCAAGCTGGAAGTACGATTCCGTCGTTAAGCTGTTCATAACAAAGCTAGCATATCTATGGTGACCAAATTTGGGTTTCTAAAAAGGAGGAAACTTTGGGCTGTGGGCCAGTAAGGCAGGCAGGAAGCGCGGGGCCGCCGGTGTCCAGGCTTCCATCGCAGACTCGTGTTCGCTCACTCCGTCCCCCGCTGGCTCTCTGGCCCTGTCCACTGCGGTTCCAGGGCCAGCCCCGGAGCTGACGTTTTGGTTCGAGTGCCTGTGTGTTTCTATGTGCTGCACTGTACTCGACCAAAATCCCTGAGGATTTACAAATTCCCCGCTGACATTTTTTTACGTATGAAAAGTAGGTCATGTCCGGGAAAAAGAGGACGTCTGGTCACCCTACCGTATCAACACTCTGATGTTTCAGGGAGTGAGTGCTTGTTGCTATGATGTGTCTTTGCTCAGCAGCTTGGCTCGTTGTAAACCAACCAATCAGAGCACAGCTCNCATGTGGTCCTTGAGGGCCCCCTGGTGCCCACGGGCACCGCGTTGGTGACCCCTGAACTAGAGTATCTGGATTAAGCAACAAACTAGCCCTTTAAGGAAAAAAGACCTAAAAAATATCTGTAAATGAAAGAACTGATTTTATACCAAATACTACTGTATAAAATCAACTAATTTTTCCATCCATCCATCCATCCATCCATCCATCCATCCATCCATCCATCCATCCATCCATCCATCCCAGGATGGCAGGGACTGACCGGTGAGACAGGTGCCGGTGGAGGTGGAGTTGGAGCAGGGGCACGGTGCACAGGCTTGGGTCTGCTCGGCCCCTGGGCTGCGGTAGAAGCCAGGCTTACACTCCTCACAGTTGGACCCCTGGGTGTTCCCCTCACAGTTCAGGCACACTCCTGGAAGAAACATCAAACTTTAGCTTTCATTTTTGTCTGATTTGTTTATATAAATAAAGATGAAAGTCTAGAGCTCAACTCTTCCCTAAATCTCTACTAACAGCAGCTTTGGTGCCACTGAAAGCAGCGTATAATCACCTAAATGCCTCCTCATGGAAAAAACTCAGTGTATCATGTTATGCTGTGGGAAGATATAAGAGCTGGAGGTGAGGAGAGGTGGGTCCTCTGGATGATTTGCCTTTTGATGCTGAGTAAATGTAAAAATTTAAATTCAGTTCTATTAATATAGCACTAATTTTCAACATACGTCACACTAATGCATTTGCAGACTGTTCAGTCTATTCCTACAGACCAGATGGGTAAAAAATAGGGATGCGCGATATTGGGATTTTGGGCGATATCCGATATGCCGATATTTTAAATCTAATGTAGCCGATAACTGATATCGATAAAGCTGGACAAAAATAAGTAGCCATTGAAAATAGCAGTTTTGTTATCCATTTCTGACACTTTGAAAAATACTATACTCAAATATATTTTCATATGCTGATATCAAATTGATTTTTAAAAACGCGGTATCGATCAATTTTTCTTTGAAAATCTCGTGAAATTTCATCGTTCTGTTACAAACTCTCATGATATTTTGCAAATTCTTGTGAGATTTTGTTAGTAAAATAGATCGATACCGCATTAATATATCAACATATAAAAATATGGCAAAA
>NW_015153347.1:10539-12469 GCF_000732505.1 Cyprinodon variegatus | reverse complement strand
ATTCTAACACCTCCTTGTCTCTGCTTCACAGGAATCCTGTTTCCCTAGCCTGCCCTCTGAGTCAAACCTGAAGACTCTTCTCTGGATTCCCCTGCAGCTCTTGGCTAAGAGCTGGAAACCCAAACCAAGGTCTGCCCTCAAGTCAGAAGTAAGACGCTGAAGCGGTTATGGGACTCTGCTGAGCTAAACAGTCTCTGGACCCAACAGTTCTTCTCTCTAAGTAAAACCCGGACTCCTCAAGGTATTCATCTGAAACTCTCAAACTCAAACTCTTCAGTCCCAGAGCTAACTGAACTGTCATCCTTACAGACTCCAGTGAACCTGCCCCCGCGGCCTGAACCAGTTCCAGTGTTATCATTCATGTGCTTGTGCTTTAATAAACTTTGTTAAACTTTTCATCAGACTCCGTTGTGTTCTGCATATTGGGCTTTTCTGGACCAATCATGACAGAAACATATTTAAACTTTTTCAAGTTTCTCAATTTTATCAAAGACATGATTATAAATAGAGACACTAAAAGTCAAATGACATATTTATGTGAACACTTTTCAGTTAACTTTAGAAAATATAAAATTATCCTTCTATTGTTTAAAAAATTATATATTATTATATTATATATTTTTATAAATCCATTATATATACATCCCTAAAAGAAAAGAATCAAATTAATCATAGAGAACTATTGATAGTTACACTTATACTAAGCTATACAATTACAGTGTGATCAGATTTTTCATCTTTGGCATCTGAGACAGGCCTAATGTATATTTCAATCAATACCCTTCAATTTTCATTTGTAAAATAAACCAATCAAGTAATAATACATTTTCTCCTCATTTCCAAAATCACATTTTCAAACGTGTCAAATCTAATATTTTTCCAAGCAGTCTAGCTATTTAGGAACTCTTTCCTAAATAATAAAAAAGTCATCTTCATTATATATATGATTTGGGAATGGAAGGAGAGCAGTGTTGTTGATATAAGAACATAGTATAATATTTTGATATGGCTCAAGCCAGAGATGTCTCCACATTTGCAAATGTGTATGATGTAATGCGACTTGTGAGGATGTGGCAAGGTGTGATACTAGATTTATATAAAATGTTTTTGAATTAAATCTCACTTCAACGAGAAGTGAGGTTTAAATAAAGACATAAATATAACTGGTCCAGTCATAGCATGTGGGGAATTACAATGTTGTATTAAACTATGTCTATGCAAAGACTATCCCTTACCACTGCTGTAAATGAACATGTAAACACAATAGCTACTGTAGAGAAACTAAGAGAATTGTGGGGTATTGATTGATACATAGTTTCTTAAGTAGAGGTTTTTGCTTTTGCTCAGGTATTAACATTTTACTATTGTAATTCTATATTTAAGCTTCAGGAAAACCAAGGTTATTAACACAAATATCTTTATTTAAAACGTTAACAATTATTAATATTAACAACATTTTGTTATTAAGATGGATGTTTGTAAAATAGAGTGATAATGATGAGAAAATATAGAGCAAACATTTCTTCCTGGACACCAGAGGACTCTTTGCTTTCTAAAACAGGTGCTCAGTCACAGATGGTTTTTGTTCAGGGCTTCAGCTGATCTGTGTCACTGTGGTTGTCTGGCACAATAATACACAGCAGAGTCTTCAGGCTGCATGTTCTGTCCTTGCAGAGTCACTATGCTGTTGGATATATCTAAGTTGACACTGAACTTGCTTTTTAATGAATCTTTGACAGTTGTGTCTCTGCTAATCCACTCCAGTCTTTTCCCTGCAGGCTGTCTGATCCAAGCTGTATAGTAGCTGCTAAGAGAATAAGAAACCTGACAAGTAATCTGCAGACGTTCACCAGTCAGCACAGATGCAGAGGGTGGCTGTCTCAGTGTTTCACGCCTAACACCTAGTAAAACAAAAAATATTCGAATTTTA
>NW_015153347.1:6341-8403 GCF_000732505.1 Cyprinodon variegatus | reverse complement strand
TAACTCCTGTTTTCTGCTCTGGGAGTTTTTGTACAGCCTCTCTGCTTTCATTAACCACTGTGTTTCTCTGGCACAGTAATAAACAGCAGAGTCCTCTGGTTTCATGGAGGACAATCTCAGGTTCACAATGTTTTTATTGGTGTCCCTGGTGATTTCTATACATCCTTGGAAGCTGCTGGCATATGCGTTGCTTCCGCTTCTCCAAATAATACCCATCCATTCCAGTGCTCTTCCTGTAGGTTGTCTGATCCATGCTGTGCGATAGCTAGTGACAGAATATGAGACCTGACAGCTGATGGTCAGAGTCTGACCAGGCTGCACAGACATAGAGGCTGGTTGGGTCAGCTGCTCACACTTCACACCTGAAGGAGACAACATACAATTAAAAAAAACATATTATCAATACTTGTTAGGCATCAGTATAATATGTGCCTAAAAAAAAACTCACAGGAACCAGCAGCCAGCAGCAGCAGAGCTATAGAGAACATGTTGGTGTTAGAGATGATCCAATAAGAGCGTCTCTATGACTATGTGACTGACAATAACATGATATAGCATAATATTTAATTTGCCTAATGACAGCCCAGCCTATTACAATAGGCTGTCATGCTCTTACGACCATTACAGGTTTGATTTTGTTTTTAAACAGGATACAGCTTAAGTGTACTTATCCACATTCTTAATCAATGATCATGAAATGCACTCAAACAATATTTAACAGTCAATGGCACAAGTGGGCCTTCTAGAGCAGGGGTCCCCAACCATATAATTTATCGACGAGTCTGAGTGCTGTTTTATTTTGAAAGTTGTATCATTTTACCCCAACCCCCCCAACCCTCCTGGGTTGGGGGGGTTGGGGTAAATGCAAAAAAGGTTGGGGACTATGTTCTACAGTTAATAAGCAATAATAGATGTATATAAGGTTGTAGCTCTGTTGTCTGGTTTTGTTATTGTGGCTCCATTGCACAGTAATAGACAGAGGGTCTTATCTTCAAAAAATACCAAATAAGGAGCAAAATGCATTTTAGTTTATTTTATTTTAGTGCATGCAAGAGGAGGTTGTACTATGAGTGATCTTTAATGATGCTGACACAAATGTTTGGACTTTCAAACCAGTTTCGCCCATTAAAGGTGCTGTAGGAGATCTTGGAAAAACGATCCCAGCAAGCTATATTTTTGAACATACACAACCATGCCTCTCACTTCAGACCACCCCTCGAAACCATGCCTTCAAAACACATGAACGCACTTGCTGTCTGCAGCACGTCTAGAGCAGCAGGACCAGCGCTGATGATGCATAGCGCTATGATCACTCCTCTGAAACAGTTTATTAACACCTAAATTAACTAAAATGCTGAAACCTGCCGGCAAAAATGCGGGCAGTTTGGATTACCTACATGAAAAATGCCAGGATGTTAATCTGGATGAAGTGACTGCACTGACTGCACTGATAATGTTTTCAGATGGACTTTCTCACTTCAAAATAGATTTAAACAACTTTTAACCCACTGATCACAACAAATATAGCTACCATTGTTACAGGTAAAGCGAGGATAGGGTAGCTTCGTCCAGACCCACTTTTCTCACCGCAGTCAGAGCAGCAACCTGGATTTTGGTCGACTAAAGTGCAGCACATAGTCGAAACAGGGAGGGGATGTAGTAAGATGGCTGGAGTCATTTGGATGGTCACCAAAAGCATCCAGGGATTCTCCACATAGAGCAAAATGAGCCAGGAGCCTCTTCAGAACAGATCCAACAGACAACAAGTCCTCATGTCGACTTCTCAAATGCAACCACTCAGACATGTGGGCATATCAGAGCCATGATGATGCTGTTGTCTCTAGGGTTGCAGTTAAATTTAAAAGTCAAATTCAGAACTAATATATTAGAGTTCCAAGAGTAAAAACTCTAACTTGTACAGGAAACTGACTAAACTAGATGATATATCTCTTCCTATTTTGAAACGGGAGGAGGATTTATCAGTCAGGTTTGAACAAAACATCTGGGCACAGATATGTCCCCATCAGTTTGTCTGCTTTGTGACTTTGAGGCAAGCTATTGG
>NW_015153347.1:0-1118 GCF_000732505.1 Cyprinodon variegatus | reverse complement strand
TCTACTGACAGGATTTTGAAGTTGCTGCACTGGTTCAAATAATGAAGCTCTGTATCGCAGAAGGGACAGTATTTCTTTGGCTTGTCCTGAGAGAGCTCTCTCATAGCTGGAGTCCTATCTGATTTCATCTTTGACTGAGGAGACTGACTGCCAAGTAGAATCGCTGTAGATCTTTGTGACTTGTAGTCAGGACGTCGGCTCTTGGGTGGAACTTGTCTCTCTCTATTGGAGGTACTGCTGTATTGATCTCCACTAACTTGAACTCGTACTTCGTACTCAAGCCAGTCAGCCAGATCAAGCAGGGTTGGAACTGGAGTATGAACAGGGTTCACAAATCTATGAAAATGTGCTCTAAGGTCATGTGGCAACTTCACTAGGAGACGAGAGACATGTGATGCACATCTCAGTTCTGTCCATCCTTGGTTTCCAAGTTGCTGCAGCATTCCTACTAAGGCTCGAACTTGAAGGGCAAAAGATTTAAATGCTTTAATGTCTCCAGGTCGGATATTAGGTCCATCCATTAAATCAGAAATCCTCTTCAGCGCCAGCTGCTGTGGTTGACCATACATCTCAGTGAGCGCTCTTATAGTGTCTGTAAATGGGAGTGGACTGTTACTGTATGAGTCGGCTATAAGTAGCGCCTCTTCACATTTGAGATGATCGGTGAGTATTTGAAACTTAAAATGCTCTGGAGCATCATATGGGAGTAAGTTGTCGAGGGCTAGTTTCAATCTGGCAAACTCACGAGGGTCCTCGGATTTGAAGTAAGGGATAGTTGGTTTGGGACCATGGTAGTACTCTAGCGCTGAGGATTTACCAAAGGAAGGATCTAGGTGGGGGGAATGTTGGCGGTCAGATGGATATCTGTCTCCCCGACCTCTCTCTCTGTCACAGTCATAGCGTGATGCCTGGTAATCATCATGGCGATCCCTGTAATCAGAAGACCGTCCCCTCTCTCTTCCAGAGTAGCGGCTATCATGGCGAGCGCTTGGGCTATTTGGTCGGTTGGGCCTCATTGGGCCATATTCGTCACTGTGGTCTGGGTGACTTGACTTGAATGGAGAGACACCATAATAGTGGTGAGATCTGTCATCATGGTGATAGGGCTCATTATAGCG
>NW_015153346.1:10019-12472 GCF_000732505.1 Cyprinodon variegatus | reverse complement strand
TGTGTCATACTTACAGGCCAAGATGCTTTACTTAATGCCTCATCCACTGCTTTTGTGATATTTTTATTTGACTTTAACTCCTGTCTAAACCCTATTATTTATGCCTTTTTCTACTCCTGGTTTAGAAAATCAATTAAGCTCATTATAACACTTCGGATTTTGCAAAGCGATTCCTGTGACATGGACATACTGTAAAAACCCTGCATTAAAATGTTTTCACTTAGAAAAATTAGACCTTCATTAAGGCATACAGTATATAAACAGAAAAGCATAAGTAAAAGAAATGCAAGTATCCCACCTGTTCTGAAAACTATATATTTTGGTAAAGTTCTTTCTTTTCTAAAAATCCGACTGTTAAACACTATAGATTGGTTCATGGCAATCCATATTCAGACTCTTCTGTTTTTTTTATCCATGCATCTAATTTCCTGTTAGGAAGAAACAACAGGGGTGATTTATAACTATAGCATACACTATGTATCATAAATTTGTATTCCAGGTTTTATTCATCAGTTAAGAAAAACAGAAAAAGAACCGCTTTTCAAAATAACTGTTTTTTTCTTTTGCAGGGACCACTAAAGAGTTTTAGTGCAATTACATACAATGATAACTGATGTTTAGAATTTCTAAACATTCAACTTAAAAAGTCACAATCACCTCTGGCCAAGATTTGACTGCATTACACATTTCTTATATATTTCTTTGTATTTCTCTTTTTAGCTAAATAAAACGTTGACACAAAGGCCAAGCCTTTTATTTTATTTCAGTGTAAAAATGCACAAAATGGAGAGACTCCTGTTGTAACCAGCTGGTATTTCATAAAAATAATCATTAGTTTGTTTTATTCAACATCAAACAAATGAAACACTTGAAGTTACCTATTTGCATTAAAACTGATATAAACTGAACCACATATTTCACCAAAATGAGACCATGGTCACCTGACTAGAATGAGTTGCTGCTGGAAATTTTTTTCTCTCCTACCATGATGAGAAAATTTAGCAGCACAAAACCATCGGTCTCATGTATTTTCCCCAATTGTTGCAAACAGAGAATAACAAAATAATGAATTATGCCTGGCGGTGTCTCTACTGATACCACAAGATATGGTATTGACACTGATCNTGCTGCTGCCCCATGATAATGGAGGAGACTGAGCTCTGCTTTCCACAACTCTTTAACACTTCATGCAGCAGACCAAAACGTACTTACTTTGAAACTATAATAACCTACATTCTGGTGTTTTCCATCTCTCTGCTCACCTCATCTCTAAATCTGCTGGTCATCATCTCTATCTCACACTTCAGGTTTCAAATGAGTTAGCAATTTCAACAATATTTATTGGAATTTCTGTCAATTAGTTTGGGTTTTTTTAGAACAGCAAATCTGCTTTTTTATACAATTTTTTTTTAGAGAAAGTAAATCTGTTTTCTGTTTTCTCCACAGGAAGCTCCACTCTCCCACCAACCTGCTCCTTCTTTCTCTGGCTGTCTCAGATATCTTTATTGGTCTCCTAATGTCCTTTCAAATTGTTCTGCTAAATGGCTGCTGGATTTTGGGCAACAGTTTCTGTGTAATATATACCTATCTTGGTTATATTTTTGCCACTGCCTCAATAGGAACCATGGTGATGATATCTATTGACCGTTATGTAGCTATATGTTACCCCCTTCATTACAACACTAAAATAACACAGAAAAAAGTGAAAATATGTGTTCCCCTGTGTTGGACCTGGTCTGTGGTGTTTCAGGGCTTTAATCTGATGGAGAACTTCAAACAACCAGGCATATTTAACTCCTGCTTAGGTGAATGTGTCATTGTCATTAATTACATTGCTGGTATGGTAGATGTTATTTTGTCCTTTATAGTCCCCATCACTATAATAGTAGTTTTGTATCTCAGAATATTTGTGGTAGCAGTTTCTCAGATTCGAGCTATACACTCTTACACTGCAGGATTAACCTTCCATGGTTCTGTAAATGTTAAGAAATCTGAGATTAAAGTAGCCGGGTCCCTCGGGGTTGTAGTCGTTGCGTTCCTGATATGTCTGTTACCATTATTCTGTGTCACACTTATAGACCAAGATGCTTTACTTAATGCCTCATCCACTGCTTTTGTGATATTTTTATTTGACTTTAACTCCTGTCTAAACCCTATTATTTATACCTTTTTCTACTCCTGGTTTAGAAAATCAATTAAGCTCATTATAACACTTCGGATTTTGCAAAGCGATTCCTGTGACATGGACATACTGTAAGAACCCTGCATTAAAATGTTCTCACTGAGAAAAATTAGACCTTCATTTAGGCATATATAAACAGAAAAGCATAAGTAAAAGAAATGCAAGTATCCCTCCTGTTCTGAAAACTATATAGTTTGGTAAAGTTCTTTCCTTTCTAAAAATCTGACTGTTAAACAGTGTAGATTGGTTCATGGCAATCCATATTCAGACA
>NW_015153346.1:5960-7752 GCF_000732505.1 Cyprinodon variegatus | reverse complement strand
GGTTCCCTAAATGCATAAACATAAAAAACAAACATATATTTTGATATGTTGATGCATTATCAGCTACCAATAGCATTTCATGACATCAAATCCTAATGATTGCAATACCTGAGCAGGTATTGCAGAAGTCACACCTTGTGTGAATTTGTGCCTTTGTTATCAACATACACTTCATGAACACACAAGAGAGACATATTTTACGGATGGAAAACTTTCATAGAAAAACTTTTTCTGATACTTGATTTCTCACAAAAGTTCATGTTGGCTAGGTAAATTGAAATGATCTTTTTGCCAAGCAGGCACAACTTCTAAGCTAAAATGTTTTCCAAAGTTTCTACAGTCTGTGTTATTTTATTTAGACATGTGATGGTTTTTACATTTGTAACAGATGGTGAACGTGGTCAAATATCAAGTATAAATACCAAATTAGGAGGAAGAGTTAGGATTAAGTTTAAGCCTTTTGAAATTTAGCTGAAATTTTCATTTGTGGTAAGAAAAGTTGTTCTCGTTAACAGCTGCTGGTTCCCTTGTGACATTATCTGTGTTTTTTTAACAGTGCAGTCATATAATATCACTGTATCCTCGATCACAACTGTTATACTAACTTTCCACTCAACAAAAAGGGTTGAAATCCTGTTAGATACTGTACAACCTGTATTTTTTCTGTATTTATAAAATATATGGAGTATATCCAAAGATATGCAAGATGCAACTTTTTTGTATCTGGATATGTGCAGACTTCAGATACTTATCCACTGAAAAAAAGTTTTGTGGCATGCACTTATTCTATCATTTAATATTTTCAAGAAATCAATAAGCAATAGCAAAATATTTTTAATGAATATAATAAAGTTAGAAATTTGTGGAAATTTGTGTATTAAAGTACAACCCCCCAAAAAAACTTCACACCCCAGTTGGATTACAAAAGCAAATATGGGTGAGTAGAACACAATGTAATAATGTAAAATCAAGGGGCTAATGTAAAAAAACAGTGTTCCCCTTTAAGATAGATGGGGATAATCTCCTTGGGAACCTTTCTCAGGCTGTCCACATCACTGGTAACTTTAGGGTGAGCCAGTCTTAGGATGGACATCAACCTTTTGTCATGTACTCCCTGGTATTTTCTATTATCCTCTCTGTGAGTTTGTCAGGCCTCCAAGCAGGTGGGCTGACTTTTCTCACCAGATATCCTCCTCTTCAGTCTCCTCGTCACTCACGAGAGCCGTCACCACCCTTTCCATGTATATCAGATCTTCTGTACTGAGCCACTTTCTGGCCACTAGCTAGTATGCAGTACGCAGCTGAAAAAAAACAACAAAATAAAATACAAGTCAAATTAAATGATACAAATCTCTATAATTGGTTTTTGCTACTGAACTTTTCACTTCATTGCACATTTTGGCATTGGAACAGTTCCGTTGCACAATTTGCATTTTTCCTTGCTTTTTCAAACTAAAGCCTGAAAATAAAAACAAGACAATTAATCCCAGTTCAGGTAGGAAAATGTTCCGGCTGGTCAGGTGCTGCTAAGAAGGAGAATTATTGCAACTGCAGGTGAAGAGCTGGAGAGTGGAGGAAAGAAACAAAAATTCTGTGCATAAATTGAGCCTGTTCTTCAGGAAGCTAATGATAATAGCCCAAATCTTAAGTTATTGTGATAATAACTATACCCAATCAAAACAAAGTGAGAGAATTTATATGTTTGGATCTGGAGGTCTGTCTACTTTTCTCCACCAGAGGGCGTTCTAGGTCTCCTTGAGCTGGAGCTGATTGCACCACCTGTTGCTCGTTT
>NW_015153346.1:0-2324 GCF_000732505.1 Cyprinodon variegatus | reverse complement strand
CAGTAGCAGCATAGCTCAACTTCGCAGTCATGGCAGATACTGGTGTGCGGTTTGTTAAACAACGCCTGGATGTATGGAGCCATTTCGTTTACAGCACGAAGGAAAACACCGGAGGAAGGACGCCACAAATCAGTCTGCGGCTTCAACATCGCAGGGAAGAACACAGTGAATCTCAAGCGACCTGTAGTAGTGGGCGCATGCATGTGGATATGTATATGTTTGCCCGCACGGGCGCGCATGCATGTGGCTGCGTGTGTGGGCACGCATGCATGTGGCTGTGTATGTGTGTGCCTTACTGTGCCTGTATCTGTACGTCTCTGTCATAGAAGAAAGATGTTCTACTGATACACTCGTTTAAATTTCTTCCTCCCCACTAGATACCTAAAACACTGACACCACAACCAAATCAGAGGTTGTGGAAGGAAGGAAAATCTGTTGCAGAGATGTTGGGAGCTCCCCCACAGTACAAACCTGACGCCAAAGAGCAGAAAGCCCTGGAGAATTCAATGGCAAAGTGGATTGGGCTTTCTGGCCTGCCTGCAAGGATCATTGAGGATGAAGACTTTGTGGATATGATAAAACAAGCCAACAAAAGATTTAATATGTACATTGTGAAATATGTTAAAAAGATAATCAGTGTGTGAAGTTCTATTCTGCACAGTGTTATATAAATAAAATAGAGAAAAGAGAAGCAGTGTGTGGAGAAGTTTTATTCTGTACAGTGTGGTATATATGTTTAAAAAAGCAGCTTGTGGAGAAGTTCTATTATTTACAGTGTTGAATAAAATGACAAAAATTTGACTAAAACTAAATCGGGAAGGCAATGACTAAATGTGACTAAGACTAAAATAGATTTTTGTAATTGTGACTAAGACTAAGTCTAAATTTAAAAAAGCTGACGAAATCAACACTGCTGACAAGTCCCACCAGCTGGTAAGAAGGCTGACCCAAGGCATCATAAGTCAGGGTTTTAGGTGGTCTTTTATCCATGCGGATGTCCTNTAAAAAATTATTTTCGTCAACGAGACTAAGACAGACGAAATGTATGATCCATTGACGATTGGACATTAAGAAATGTAATTGTTTATGATTAATTTGTAATTGTTAATATAAGTGTTTCTTGAGCTTCATAGATGATTACGCATTGTTGCGCTGTTTGTCCCTACACGGCGTCTGTCCTACATTGCCTCGCAGCACTCAGTCAGTAGCAGCATAGCTCAACTTCGCAGTCATGGCAGATACTGGTGTGCGGTTTGTTAAACAACGCCTGGATGTATGGAGCCATTTCGTTTACAGCGTGAAGGAAAACACCGGAGGAAGGACGCCGCCAATGAGTCTGCGGCTTCGACATCGCAGGGAAGAACACAGTGAATCTCAAGCGACCTGTAGTAGTGGGCGCATGCATGTGGATATGTATGTGTTTGCCAGCATGGGCACGCAGGCATGTGGCTGTGTGTGTGGGCACGCGTGCACGTGGCTGTGTATGTGTGTGCCTTACTGTGGCTGTACATCTCTGTCATAGAAGAAAGATGTTCTACTGATACACTGGATATTAATCGTTTAAATTTCTTCCTCCCCACTAGATACCTAAAACACTGACACCACAACAAAATCAGAGGTTGTGGAAGGAAGGGAAATCTGTTGCAGAGATGTTGGGAGCTCCCCCACAGTACAAACCTTACGCCAAAGAGCAGAAAGCCCTGGAGAATTCAATGGCGAAGTGGATTGGGCTTTCTGGCCTGCCTGCAAGGATCATTGAGGATGAAGACTTTGATCGATATGATGAAACAAGCCAACAAAAGGTTTAATGTCTACAGTGTGATATATGTTATAAAGAGAATCAGTGTGTGAAGTTCTATTCTGCACAGTGTTATATAAATACAATAGAGAAAAACAGAAGCAGTGTGTGGAGAAGTTTTATTCTGTACAGTGTGGTATATATGTTTAAAAAAGCAGCGTGTGGAGAAGTTCTATTATCTACAGTGTTGAATAAAATTACAAAGATTTGACTAAAACTAAATCGGGAAGGCAGTGACTAAATATGACTAAGACTAAAATAGATTTTTGTAATTGTGACTAAGACTAAGTCTAAATTAAAAAAAGCTGACGAACACTGCTGACAAGTCCCACCAGCTGGTAAGAAGGCTGACCCAAGGCATCATAAGTCAGGGTTTTAGGTGGTCTTTTATCCATGCGGATGTCCTGAGAAATTCTCCCTGAGTTGATAAGTGTTCACCTTGTTCTGAGCTCATTTCAAACTGCTGTTCATCCTCACCCAGACATTGATGCTCTACTGGAGAGTCTTAAGTTGTCGCTGTCTCCTC
>NW_015153345.1:9117-12506 GCF_000732505.1 Cyprinodon variegatus | reverse complement strand
TATAGTTTATTTCTATAGTTTATTTCTATAGTTCTATAGTTTATTTCTATAGTTCTATAGTTTATTTCTATAGTTTATTTCTATAGTTCTATAGTTTATTTCTATAGTTCTATAGTTTATTTCTATAGTTTATTTCTATAGTTCTATAGTTTATTTCTATAGTTCTATAGTTTATTTCTATAGTTTTTTCTATAGTTCTATAGTTTATTTCTATAGTTCTATAGTTTATTTCTATAGTTCTATAGTTCTATAGTTCTATAGTTCTATAGTTCTATAGTTCTTTTCTATTGTTCTAATTCACATCACATCATCTCAGGAGCTTCTCAGAGACACAGCAGTCAGATTCTGATCGCATCCTGCAATCCTGGAGGAGCTTGTAGAGACGACTTTTGAGATAGAATGAAGCAGAATGATGAAAAATGGTCCCTATGTCCTCCAGCAGTCTAAGCCTATAGCAGCAGATCTATAGAGCTAGCTCAGGATAACCTGAGTATTTTAGATGGCGTATAAGAAAGGTGGAGTTACAGTTGAGCCAAGCTCTGTTCTCTTTATTCCATATTCCAGCTAGTTTGATGATGTCAAACATTAAAGTGTGATTATTAGAATCATGCCCTGTATTCAACTGGTGGTTATTTTTGATATTTTATGCAGCATTTTAAAAGTTCTTCTCTTTTAGACGGTAAAATAATAAAATAAGTATTTGAACCCCCTGCTATTTTACAAGTTGTCCCTCTTAGAAATCATGGAGGGTCTATATTGTCATCGTAGGTCCATGTCCACTGTCAGAGACATTATCTAAAAAGAAAACTCAGAAATCACAATAACTGATTTGTTAAACTATTTATTTGTATGATCCAGCTGTCTATCAGCTAGAATTCTGATCCTCAAAGACCTAACAGGTCTTTTTGTTTGTTTTATTGTCATTACACTGTCCCAAGTACAGTGCATTAAAACCATCCCACCGGGGAGCAGTCGGGTACCATTGTGAGGCGTCCAGGGAGCAGTGTGGGGATAGGGTCTTACTCAGGGACCCAGAATGACAGTCTGTGGGAGTGGGGCTGGAAGGATTCCAAGCTCTATGCTGTAACCCCTGGACCACCACTCCCCAATGTGTGAAGGGTATTGCCTAAGGAACCCCTTCCTGTTTACAGGACGGGTGACTTAGCACTTGAGCTAGCCAGCTGCTACAGCTAGCCCGCCACTATAGCTGTCCAAAGACACTAGAGACTAAAACTGTCCACCTTCACCAGGCTGGAGAGGACTATAGGTGAAAAAAGCTCCACTGTTGGAGCTTCATTAGAAAATGGAAGAAGCTCAACATGACAGTCAGTCTCCCTCAGACTGGGGCTCCATGCTGGATCTCACCTGGTGGGGCCTCACTGATCAGTCCAGAACTACACAGGAGGAGCTGGTCAATGACCTGGAAAGAGCTGGGACCGCCGTTTCCATGGTTACCGTTGGTAACACACTAAGACATCATGCACGGAAGGTTCCCCTGCTTAAAGCAGCTCATGTCAGGCCGTCTGCAGTTAATGAGCATCTGGATGATCCAGAGGAATCATGGGAGGAAGTCATGTGATCAGATGAGACCAAAATAGAACTTTTTGGTCATAATTCCACTAACCGTGTTTGAAAGAAGAACACCATCCCTACTGTGAAGCATGGAGGTGGTAGCATCATGCTTTGGGGTGTTTTCTGGACATGGGACAGGGTGACTGCACTGTGTTAAGGAGAGGAGGACCGCGGCCATTATTGCCAGATTCTGGAGAACAAGCTCCTCCCCTCAGTTAGAGCATAACGGATGGGGGGAGGCTGGGTCTTCCAGCATCACAATAAGCCAGGATAGCCAAGGAGCGGCTCTGGAAGAAGCAGATCTATGTTCTGGTGTGGCCTAGCCAGTCTCCAGACCTAAACCCGATAGAGAATCTATGGAGGGATCGACAGCCCAGAAAGCTGACTGATCTAGAGAAGATCTGTGTGGAGGAGTGGGCCAAAATCCCTGCTGTAGTGTAAACCTGGTGAAAAACTACAGGAAGCGCTTCACTCTGGAAACAAAGGACCAAATATTAACACTGATTTTTTAAATACTTGCAGCTGAATCATACAAATAAATAGTTAAATGAATCATAGATTGTGATTTCTGAATTTTTATTTTCACGTCTCTTACAGTGGACATACACCTCCCATGAACATTTCAGACCCTCCATGATTTCCTTTAAAATCCTTATTTTGCTGTGGATGTTGACCAGCTAGAGTCTGACCGATGGAGCAGGAACATCTTCCATCTGTCGCTTTAGAGGTTTTCCTTTCCTCTGCTGCGTGTTTTCCTCCAGAGCTCTGCAGCCATGCCTGAGGTGCGGGACCTTTCAGAGGCTTTACCGGAGATGTCCATGGATCCCATCACTGGCGTTGGAGTCGTGGCTTCCAGGAACAGGGCCCCCACTGGATATGATGTGGTAAACATGAAGGAGAGATGGCGCTCCGTAAATTACTGGCATTTCTAATATGCAAACAAACTGAAAATCAGCTGTTTGCTTCCAACCTAGTAGCCATGTTGGCCCTCAGACCTCCGCAGGTTTGGAGCGTCCTCAGGTCACATGTGTCAATATTCCTGTTTGTCTCCTTCCTCTAGATATCTACAACCACGGATGGCCTGGATGCAGACCTGTGGAAGGATGGCCTGTTCAAATCCAAGGTGACGCGCTACCTCTGCTTCACCAGAGTTTTCTCCAAGGAAAATGTGAGTGAGTTCGTTCAGCAGCCTCAGAAACGCTCCACTGATGCAGGTTAGCTGAGGCTGATCTGATCTTTAAAGTCTTAACGCATTTAAAAATGAATCAATGATGAGAAAACCAGCAAAGTAAAATGATTAAATTACCTGTCAGGTGTGTTTATTTGGTGAAGGTTTGCACTGAACTCAGCGGGTTGGTTCTAATTGTTGTTGGAGGCGACGCTGTTGGAAGCAGAACAGGTTCATCTCACATCCTAAAAGCTGCTTTAATGGCTCTGAAATGTTCACCGTTTCTCAGTCTGTGTCCTCGTGTCCTCGTGAAACGCCATCATCCTCAGCCCCAGTACTGTTCCAATTCACAAGAACAGCAGACCAAGAACGGACAAAGTCCCAGGATGTTGCTCTGGCCCCTCCCTCTTTACCCAGCATGCATCAGAGCAGACTGGTCCTTTCTTCAGATGGACAGCTGTCCCAGCATGCACGTCTGCGGCGGCGGCCGGGGCCTCACGTCGGCCCGTCTGCGGCGGCCGCCTCTCTCTCTGCCTATCTGTGTGTGAAGGGCCGCTGGCTCTGATGGCGATGTTTCTTCCATACTGGCGTTCTTGTGAATTGAGAAATGGCCGCTGTTTCCCAGCTATTATGGCTGCAGATGGCGACA
>NW_015153345.1:6369-8037 GCF_000732505.1 Cyprinodon variegatus | reverse complement strand
GGCCGGGGCCTAACGTCGGCCCGTCTGCTGCGGCCGGGGCCTAACGTCGGCCCGTCTGCTGCGGCCGGGGCCTAACGTCGGCCCGTCTGCTGCGGCCGGGGCCTAACGTCGGCCCGTCTGCGGCGGCCGCCTCTCTCTCTGCCTATCTGTGTGTGAAGGGCCGCTGGCTCTGATGGCGATGTTTCTTCCATACTGGCGTTCTTGTGAATTGAGAAATGGCCGCTGTTTCCCAGCTATTATGGCTGCAGATAGCGACAGTCAGTTTATTCATGCTGGGCTTAGTAACAGGATGGCTGGAGCTTTTTACTGGATCCAAAGTGGGCGGAGCTAAAACTAGCTGAGTCGTGCTTCCTGACGAAGGGTTTTCATGTCAAATACTAAATGTATTGCCGCAGGTTTTGTCAGTTTCTGCTCCGTGTTGCTGGTTCTTAGAGGCTGTGTTCATCTAACGATTGGTTAATGGCGTCCGTAGTGATGTGCTGGTTTCTGTCCTCCTGCTCGTTGGTTGCTGCTCTAATCTCATGTGCTTCTCTGTTCTAGAGCCATTTAGGCAACGTTCTTGTAGACATGAAGCTAATCGATATAAAGGACACCCTGCCGGTGGGCTTCATCCCCATCCAGGAGACGGTGGACACTCGTAAGTCAGCCCAAAGCCAAAGGCCTCTGAGCTCCAGGACCCGTTTGGCTTTTCTTCATCTGCTTGCTGTGTTCGAGGCTCCTCTCAGCCTGTCTGTCTCCACAGAGGAGCAGGCCTTCAGAAAGAGGCGGCTGTGCATCAAGTTCATCCCCAGAGACTCTACAGAGGCGGCCATCTGCGACATCCGGATCCTGGGCCGCACCAAGCAGGCCCCCCCTCAGTACACCTTCATTGGGTGAGCTGAGCTTTAGGCCAGAGCAGCTAAAGCTGAGCTCTGCCTGAGTTTAACCTGTTCTGTGTTCTGTTGGCTGGCAGGGAGCTGAACAACATGGGAATCTGGTACCGCATGGGGACCGTTCCTCGGGCTCAGGACTCCACCCACGCACCGACCACCAACAATGTCCAGAACGCTAATTCATGCGCCGTCCCCGTCCCCGCGGCTCCTCTCCCAAAGTATGTAACTGATCAGTCGGCCCGCATGCAGAAACAACGCTGAGACACTGCTGATGGTGAACGGCAGAGCAGAGCTGGAGCCTCAGGCTCCTCCTCCTGTTGCTGAGATGATCATGATGGAGGACATACTGGTCCTTCAGTTCAGGTCTCAGGTCTCTGAACCCTTTAGGGTCTTAGGTCTCTGACCACTCAGGGTCTCGGGTCTCTGACCCCTCAGTTCTCTGACCCCTCAGGGTCTCAGGTCTCTGACCCCTCAGGTCTCTGACCCCTCAGTGTCTCGGGTCTCTGACCCCTCAGGTCTCTGACCCCTCAGTGTCTCTGACCCCTCAGTGTTTCTGACCCCTCAGTGTCTCAGGTCTCTGACCCCTCAGTGTCTCTGACCCCTCAGTGTCTCAGGTCTCTGACCCCTCAGTGTCTCTGACCCCTCAGTGTCTCAGGTCTCTGACCCCTCAGTGTCTCAGGTGTGACCCCTCAGTGTCTCGGGTCTCTGACCCCTCAGGTCTCTGACCCCTCAGTGTCTCGGGTCTCTGACCCCTCAGGTCTCTGACCCCTCAGTGTCTCTGACCCCTCAGTGTCTC
>NW_015153345.1:2704-3942 GCF_000732505.1 Cyprinodon variegatus | reverse complement strand
GGAACGTCTCCTGTCAGACGGACGTCTTCAGGACGTCCTCTGGAACGTCTCCTGTCAGACGGACGTCTTCAGGACGTC
This sequence comes from Cyprinodon variegatus, assembly GCF_000732505.1. Taxonomy (NCBI): domain Eukaryota; kingdom Metazoa; phylum Chordata; class Actinopteri; order Cyprinodontiformes; family Cyprinodontidae; genus Cyprinodon; species Cyprinodon variegatus. Next base: position 3,864 of record NW_015153345.1, on the reverse strand, counting down.
CTCTGGAACGTCTCCTGTCAGACGGACGTCTTCAGGACGTCCTGTGGAACGTCTCCTCTCAGACGGACGTCTTCAGGACGTCCTCTAGAATGTCTCCTATCATTTGGCCATCTTGGGTTCTGGCTTTGTCCCCTGAAGGAGACGAGTTCTCTGAGAACATTGTTGCTTCAGTCTCCATCAGATGCAGCAACAGGAACAGGTCTGGTCTGGTCTGGGCCCAGGATGGTCCGATTGGACCAGGGAGGTTCTGCGGTTCTACCAGCCTGGGAATATATAGGAAGTTAAAAATGGCCGCCCTGAGGGTGGGATGGAGTACGGCCAGCAGATGAACCGTGGTCCAGCAGATGAACCGTGGTCCTGAACAGGCGGTTCTGGTTTGACTCCTTCTGCTGCTCAGAGCCTCCTTGAGATCCAAACCTGCCTTTGGTTCCAGCCGTGTGCTCAGAGCGTCACGGTTCTCCTCGCTGTTCTCCCTTTCCTCTGCAGACACATCTCCATGACGCTGCCCGCCAGCTTCAGAGGGAAGAACGCCACCAGGCCAGACTATGAGCACCAGAACTCCAACCTTTACGCCATCTCAGGTCAGGAGCTGGTTTCATCCAGGAGGTCTTCAGCTCTTAGGAAACATTCATGTCTTTCATGCTGTGAACGTTTTGGGATGATGTGTCTTTCAGCCATGGACGGGGTTCCTTTCATGATTTCGGAGAAGTTTGCCTGTGCCTCCTCTGATGTGAGTGTTGGTTTGCTCTGCTTAACGGATCAGAATGGCCTCCTCTAACCGACTGTTTGCTCTCAGCTGCAGCAGGTGGATCTGATGGGCATCACCATCAAGACGCTGGCTGAGATCGAGAAAGAGGTGAGCTAGAAGACACTGCTCCTCTTCATCGAGGTTCACTTCCTCCTCTTCATCGAGGTTCATGCTGATCTACCAGAACTGAAGCAGATTAACGTCCAATGCTAAGCTCTAGTTAGCATGCTAACGCCGTGCTTCACTCTACTTTCCATGGTTTAGATTTTTAGAAACGTTTGGCTGTGATCAGGGACGGATTTAGGGAATATGGGGCCCTAGGCAAAGACAGGCAGGGGGCCCCATGAATAAAGAAGACATAGAACAGCCCCATTCCCCAGATGTAGAAATGTTAATAGAATAGACATCCATG
>NW_015153345.1:0-1811 GCF_000732505.1 Cyprinodon variegatus | reverse complement strand
CTGCTAGACCAGGTCAGCTGCGTCCAGCAGAGCCGTTCCTGTGTTACAGGCTGTCTCCAGCAGGGGTCACTGTGGCAGCATCTAAGGGAGCTTCCCTAAAGCTGGGCTCTGATTGAACGTCATGTTTCTGTCTTTGTGCTTCAGTATGATTACAGTTTCCGCACGGAGCACAGCGCAGCGGCTCGCCTTCCCCCCAGCCCCACACGGACCTCCCTGAGCTCCGAAGCCTGACGCTCCTCTTCCTGAACCGCCCTGTTGGTAGGGAACACCCACAGGAGAGACCTGCACACAACTACTGAGTACCTGGCCCCCACGGCGTGAAGAAGGTCCGAGTCCAGCTGGAGCTGCTGTTCCCTTCATACGCAGGGCAGAGCGGATCCAGGGGGGGGCCACAGCAGCTCTGCTCCTTCTAAACCAGCCGCCGCTCTCAATCAACACTCCAGCAGGAAGTTCACCTTCTCCGTCTCTAAAGGGAAACTGCTTCTCTTCTTCTTACTGTAGTAAAGTGACTGGACTATAAGTGCACTTTGTGTTTGGGACATGCTCAGTGTGCCTCCTGTTTGCCTTCCATGTCCTGTAACCACTTCTCCGTGTTTCTGCGTGAGCCGGCGTCACCAACAGCTCCCACCACTAAGCTCCAAGCGAACCGCCGTAACGCCTCCATTCATCAGCTGGAGGAGAAAACGAGGCGTTAGCTCCATTACTCATCATTTTACTGAAGGTTTCACTGATGACATCATTTCCTCAGTCAGTTTCAGCCACCAGGGAAAGTTACAAGAATTCTAAAACACAGTTTAGTTCAACTTCTGATGACGTTACAGGAGGGTTAAAGGTCAAAGTTCACGGCTTGGCTCTGATTAGCTGCTAGCATCATGAGCAGGTAGCCGTTGTTTTTACTGTCCTGCCTCAGTGAGAAATGTTACACCATCCTTTCTAAAACTTTTGGTCCAATCGTCTATTTATACTTTTGATTTTGATGCTGGAGCTTTCAGCCCAGTTCTCCCAGTCTGATCCGTACCAGTGAGTGACTGGTCAACATGTGTTTACTCTGTGGTTTCATGCATTTCACCTCCTGCTAGCCCCACCCTTTTTATCTTGTTTAACCACTTATTAATTGTTGCAGCTCTACGTATTGCAGTATTGTCGGGTCACTGCTGCAGCGGTTTAGCTAGACTCGGTTTTAACCATTTCACTTTGGTGATTCTACTTTAAACTGTTTTAACATAGAGAAACACTCGTTGCACTGTTGATGAGATCACCAGAGGAAAGCATCCCTGTGCTAATGCTAAGCTAACCCTGTGTGTTTATTTAGTGTTCGTTTTAGCTCCGCCTGTAGCTCACTAACTGCAGCTAATCCTGTTTCCAAAGTGTTAGTCTGCCTGCATGAGGAAACGCTTCAGTAAAAGGATTTAGGATATTTTAGGGGAAAATATTCACAAACAGATTTTTATTCTTTAAAAGTATAAATCACATGTAGTGGAACCTGTGTTATAAGGATGTTAATTAAACTGTGATGAACAAGTCGAATCGTCCTGATTTCCTTTTTATTACCGATGCTTAAAAAAAATAATAAAACTTATAAATAATCAAAACAGATTTTATTTATAAATTATATTTGTTAAAACATCAGTCCCACATTTCAGAGCTCAGCAGCATCACTGGTCAGTGAGCTTTGTCCATCATTCAATTCTATTCAGTTTATTTCTATAGCTCCAATTCCCATCATGTCATCTCAGGTCACTTTCCAGTTCACCAGATCATCCAGTCAGATTGATTCAAAGTTTTCTATCTAAGGAAAACCAGCTGATTGC
>NW_015153344.1:10929-12519 GCF_000732505.1 Cyprinodon variegatus | reverse complement strand
TTTACTTCTGCATTTAACCCATCCCCTTGGGAGCAGTGGGCTGCCATTGTGTGGAGCCTGGGGAACAGTGTGGGGTTAAGGGTCTTGCTCAGGGACCCAGAGTGCAGGCTGTGGGGATCGAACAGGGTAACCTGTAACCTTCTCAGAGCTAAAGGACACATCTCTAAACACTAGGCCAACACTCCCCAAATATCTCATTCAATATTAGTTAAGCAAAAGTAAAAATAACAGTAACAAGTACAGCTTCTCCTAAAGTAAATGTCAGTAAATTTAAGAAATCATCTCTTGATCCAGATGACTTGGTCCATTATAGATCTATATCCAATCTTCCTTTCTTAACTAAAATGGTCGGCCTCAGCAGATGGCCGCTCACACTGAGCCTGGCTCTGCTAGAGGTTTCTTCCTGTTAAAAGGGAGTTTTTCCTACTGTCGCTACAAGCATGCTTAGTGTGGGGGATTGCCTTCGAGTCAATGAGTCGATGCAATCAGCTTGTTTTCCTAAGATAGAAAGCTTTGAATCAGTCTGACTGTATGATCTGGTTGAATTGTCTCTGCAAAGTGCCTTGAGATGACGTGTGTTGTGAATTGACACTATATAAATAATCTTTCCGCATGGAGTTTGCATGTTTTTCCTGAGCATGCGTGGGTTCTCTCCGGGTACTCCGGCTAACTCCCACAGTCCAAAAACACGAATGTTAGGTTAATTGGCTTCTCTAGATTCTCCTTAGGTGTGAGTATGTAAGTGAATGTTTGTATGCACTGCAAAAAATGGAAATCTATGTTAGTAATTTCTTCTTAAAATAAGTACATTTTTTCTGGAATTGAGGACGAAAGTGAGACACTTTGCCAATGGAACAAGACAATTTACATTTGAAATAAGAAAAAACTATTTCATTGTCTTATTTCAAGTTCCTATTATCTAATTATCTTAGTTTAAGAGTAAAGATACTAATTTCATTGGCAAATCATCTGATTTAATCACTCAAATTAAGGGTAAATACACTTAATTTAAGAATTTTTTTTCTTATTTCTTGATCGTTTTTGCAGTGTGTCCTGTTTGTCTCTATGTTGCCCTGCGATGGACTGGCGATCTGTCCAGGGTGTACCCCGCCTCTCGCCCGTAGAGAGCTGGAGATAGGTACCAGCACCCCTTGCGACCCTAATTGGGACAAGCGTGTCAGACAATGGATGGATGGATGAATTGAATTCACCCATTCACTCAATCTTTGATGGTGGCAGGCTACCTCTCTTGCAGCAAAGCAGATAAAATCAAGCTGCAGGTTTTGGTTCCTCTTTGGATACATTTTTTGCTTCATGATATCAAAGGATGAGACATCTGGCTAGTGTTATCAGTTAACCACCTCTCAGCATACAACACCTTAAACTGTGCTGAAGGATCCTAAGGATGATGGACAGAGGGAGACCACTGAAAAACCAGTTTGTCAATAACCAGGGAATGCATTTCTGACTCATGTAGTGAGGAGGTGATGCCATGTTGTAAGAAACACTTTTTTTCGGTTGTAGAAAGCTGTCATTGAGGCTCAATTGTTAAGAAAGCCGCCTTAAATATCAATAAAATGTATAATCATT
>NW_015153344.1:5282-8215 GCF_000732505.1 Cyprinodon variegatus | reverse complement strand
CTGACAGGAGCATCATGTTAGCAGAGAAAAGACACTGACCATGAAGGAAGCTTCTGTTCATTATTTAATTTCTTACTTCAGGTTCATCAAGCTTCTGTTTTAGGTACTGATGTCCTTCAATATTCCAGAAACATCAGCAGGACTTTGGAAACTTTCTCCATTATAATGGGAGAAAACATGGAATAAAGAGAGGTCATCTGGGTCTCTCCTTAACTTCTATGTGTTATTTTTGGATTTATTTTTACTATAAATAGAAGTGATATGAAGTTTATAGTGTTTTTATTTTCCAACCCCTGAATACGTTTTGGTTATGTACTAAATTTATTTATATACTGGACTATATGTTAAACAAAGAATCAAATGATACATAAAGCATAATTAAATTATACATCATGTCAGTAAGCTTTTAACAAAAATCCTGTTCAAATGTTAATAAAGCTTTCGATGTTTGTCTTTGTTGTAGAAGAAAAATCCCACCTTTATTAATTCAGTGAGAAACATTCCTTGTTAAGTAAAAATGAAAACAATCAGTTTATCCTCTGATGAGATCAGTTAATTATATGAACAAAGGCGCCCTCTTCTGGGGATCTTTGGTACCTACAGCTCCTAACTGGAAAGTTTATTTCTGTCTTTGTTTAAATAGCAAAGTTCTGCTGCCAGGATCTTTCTAGAGAGGAGAATCTTTCTCCTGGTGACTCTTCCAACAATCCATCCTGGTTCAGCCTTTTCCTCATTGATCTGTCATCAACTTTAACATGTAACATGCTAACTGAGGCATGTAGAGGATCTGATGGAGCTCTGGGGTCAGAGGTCACTCATCTGAACACTCAGAAAAGCTTTGATGTTTTTATGTACAGAATTGAATTTCCTAATATTTTATTTATGAAGAACATTTTGTTACTAAGCTTAAAGCATCTGTTTATAAAGCTGACATGTAAATAAATCCATATTTATCCAGAGATGTTGTCAGAACATTTATTCACCTATAAAATGTTTAATTCAATTCAGTTCAGTTATTTATATAGCTGCAATTCACAACAAATAACATCTCAAGGCACTTTACAAAGACACTTCAACCAGATCATACAGTCAGATTCATTCAAAGTTTCTATCTAAGGAAAACCAGTTGATTGCATCATCTGATTCAATCGAATACAATCCCTCCCACTAAGCATGCTTGTAGAGACAGTGGAGAGGAAAAACTCCCTTTGTAACAGGAACAAACCTCCAGCAGAACCAGGCTCAGTGTGAGCGGCCATCTGCTGAGGCCGACTGGGGTTCAAGGAGACAGAAGCAGAGACACAAAAAGGAACTTGTCAACCAGCTCCAAAGGCGGCCCATCCAGGAAACACAAACACAGAGCAGAGCAGTAAGAGCTTCANGTTCTGACATCGAACATGACGGTAATTTACTGGGATCTGCTTTAATAAAACGAGACAAATCTTTTCTCAGCAGATGTGGTTCGTTATGATCCACTTTCTGCCACAAAACCGGATCATGAGGCGCAAATGGAGGCCGGATCGTCACCGCTTTAAATACCAATCAGAGTGAAATCTAAAACATAATTAGATTAGATGAGCTTTATTGATCTCACAGCGGAGAAATTCACTCGTCACATATTGGCATAGTAACTAAAGAAGAAGGTGCATTAAGAGAAATAAACATATATATATATATATACAGTATATGGAGGATTGCTTACCACTAAAGCAAATAAATGGCAGCTCCTGGGCACAGTCCAAGGCCTTAAATGTAAAAGAATTAAAGTTTTTTGCTCCACAGTTTTCTGAAACTGTTCTGCGTTCCAACTTTGTCTCCGTGACTTTACGTCCATCCACCCACATCCAGGGACTTCTGGAAAGACCAATCCAGGCATACTTGTTGGTAGGAATCAGCTCTGTGATCCTGTCGTTCTCCTCTTTGTTTCTCACGCTGGCCAGGTCTGTGTGGTTTTCTCTGCAGTAGGTTTGAGCTTCCATCCAATTCATTAATATGTCGACATGGATAAAAGTCACATTCTGACCTAAAAACAGAAGATAGATGCTGTAAAGTGTGGTGCGAGGATAGAATTCAGTCAAACTCTATAACCCCCGTCCCTTGATTCCAGGTGCAGACACCTGGGACAGACTACCACGATCATTAAGTCATACTGAGGGGCAGTTTAAAGAGACCTAGGCTGAGCAGTCGTCCTCTTTTTCCCTCACATGTCCTACTTTTCATTCCTAAAAAAATATCCATGGGGCATTTCCAAATCGTCCGGGATTTTGGTTGACTGGTGGGCAGCAGAACCGAGCCTTCGGCTCCAGGGCCGGTCTGGGCCGGAGCGACCGACCCGACCCGTGATGGTAGCCTGGACAGCGGTGGCATACCGTCACCAGGTCCGGTTTGGTCGCTCTGTCCCCGGCTGTCCGGTTCCCGGACCAGCCCCGGAGCTCACGGCTCGTTTCAAATGCCCGGTCCAGTGCAGTCAGGCCCCCCCTCCAATAAAAAGCTAAAAGAATAGTGTCCTTCTTTTGGAAATCTGTTAATCTGACGGAGAAAGAGTCAGTCTGGAGTCGCTCATCACGTTTATAGCAAACAGGACTGACTGGAACAAAAACATTAAAATAGAAACTTTCCCCATGATGGGAGTTCATGAGGACAGGAAACGGATAAAGTAGAGATCCTCCAGAATCAGGAGGAGCAGACGGAGCAGCTCAGCGCAGCGGATCTCTCTCTAACTTCCCAGATCTCTCTGAGAATCACCTCTCTGTCACCATAGAAACCGTCCCACAGAGATTATTGCTGCGATTTCATTTTCTTTAGGCGTAGATCTCATTATGTTTTTAATAGATGAACATTCTCTATCTGTTCTGGTTCTAGATGCTGCACAGACTCGTTAAGTAGAGCTCTGCTTTATAGAATGCACTGCTCGATTTTTCATTTTTTAATAA
>NW_015153344.1:4119-5235 GCF_000732505.1 Cyprinodon variegatus | reverse complement strand
GTCTCTTCTACACTTCTCAAGGTACAGACCAGAAACTCTCAAGATCAATTCCAACCAAGCCAACGCTAACTGAACTGTCTCCCTCACAGACTCCAGTGAACCAGTCCCCAGGCCTGAACCTGCAAACTGTACATTTACTACGTGCTTGTGTAACAATAAACTTGTTAACTTTTCCTCTGAGTCCGTTGTGTTCTGCATCTTGGGCCTCTCAGTAAACCCATCATGACATTCTCTATCTGTTCTGGTTCTAGATGCTGCACAGACTCGTTAAGTAGAGCTCTGCTTTATAGAATGCACCGCTGGATCTTTCATTTTTTAATAACTTCCATCATCCTTTCAAGTCAAATGTAGGACATTTTTGAATGCATGTGTGTAGCACAGAGACAGAAAGGAAAATGATCTGCATAGATCTGCTCATCCTGCCTAGTCGGAGCTTCTATACGCAGTCAGTGTGACGTGGAAAAACGATCGGATCAGAGATTAAAATGTGGGAAACAGCCGGTGCGTTCAGGGCTTAACAATGTTACAAACCAGGTCAACATGCAGCCATCAGCCAGGTTTGGTTAAATGCACAAAAAAGCTTTTTTAAGCGATTAAACTGTAATGTAGAGAAAAAGCAGAAAACTAAGCAGTTGAGCTTGATGTATTAGAAGCAGAACTCACCGTTTACATCAGCGCAGATGAATTTAAAGGAGGTTTCACAGGGCGAGTCATGCCACATTCCAGATGAACTTACTCTCACGCAGTAGTCAAAATGTTTATATTCATCAGGTTGACTGTTTTGCCAGCTTCTAAACTCAGCTTCACCGTCTCGGTAGAAGTCGCTGTCAGACAGCGACCATCTCCAGTTGGACGGGTCGTCATACAGTCCAATCCAGAATGTCTGCAAAAACAGTTTGAGTCAAAAATCTGAGCTCCGCTTTGAACTTCATCAACATTTCTATGCTGCAGGTTCTGTGTTCTGCACATTCTGTCTGGGAGGTCCCAACTGTCTGGCTGATGGAGGCAGTTTAGTCCAGTCAGGGACGACCAAGGTGGACTATATGAACAGCTGGTTTTTATTTATACCAGCTGCTTTATTTTTTCAGACAAAGTTAAACAAAATAGAGAAAAAAG
>NW_015153344.1:0-1852 GCF_000732505.1 Cyprinodon variegatus | reverse complement strand
CAGGAAAGGTGAAGCAACATAAGAGGTGGTAGATTATAACGGATGAAGCAATGTTATGGGAAAATCAAACCAGAATATCTCCCAGTTTTAAATACACAGCAGTGCAACAGACAACAAAACCACATCCCAGCAGGAGGGGGGCTAGCATGGGGTCTGCTCCTGGGTGGCTGGGGTTTCTGGCTCTCAGATGCTCTCTGGCCTTTGGTTCCTTTAGCTTTGATGACTGCTGGGATAGAGCTTTGGAGAGCTAAGGAAATGTTGTTTTAAAGGGGGGGGACAACAGCGATACAGTGCGTTCACTATGAGCACTGCATGTATCATCCATGGGTACGCTATGTGGCTCTGGTATTTGTAGGAATTATAACTCTAGTATTGTAACAATATTAGAGTTAAAACATTAAATAGAACTGGGGTCCGTTTCACAAAGCAGGTTCACTGAAAACTAAGTTTTCTAAACCTGGAATTAGGGAAACTCTGAGTTTTCTGTTTTACAAAGAGTTTCCTCATCCTCTGTTTCTGTTGCCATGGTAACCTCCTCCCAGAGCTAACCTGGTCAGCAGCAAGTTTCCTTCAGCAAACTCAGTGTCCTCTGTCTCTGCTCTCCTCACAGCCAATCACGCCGCTTTAGTTCCTGATTTAGTCAGATTTTTGTTGCAGTTTTGTGCATAAAAAAATAAAAAAAATGACTAAATTGGTCGATTAGACACATTAGGTTTAAAAAACAAACATTTCATGTCCATTTGACGAGGATCTTATTAAAATATGATCAGCATTAATTAACAGAGAATTAAATATTTATAGGGAGAGGATTCTAGAACTCAGTGACAGGAGATGAGATTTATGTGTGCTTGGTTTGTTTCATATGAGTGACATGCGGATACGTTTTATATATTTATTTTTACAGTACATGAGGAGCTACAGATTTTTTTTTAGAGTACACATAGATTAATTAATTCCCTTTATATGAAATGGGAATTGTTTTAGGGTTAGTATTACTCGATGATAATAGCCTAATGAGCCTACTGGAACATCTGAAGCCATTCTATGGGCTTGTGTCATGGAAAAAAAGTATTATAAAATTTCCGACAAGAGCCTAATAACCACTAAAAACGACCATTTATTGGAATGATAAAATATGAAAAGGCTGCAAACAGCCACTTAGTATCTACCGTGCAAAAGAGACTGAATCAACATGAGGAGGAACCCATGAGATGATGAACAGGTTCTATCTTTAAGAAAGATTTTATTCTTAATCTTCACCTGCTGACAAATGATTTCACCTAAATAGATACATTGATCTACAACCATTCAACAAATAATATCGCAATAACAACCAACTATGGCAAGCCGTTTTGATATGTACTAGTTTTACTGAACATGTATTCCTGATATCTGAAAAAAACATTTTTTCTTTGTCTAAATGACCGTCTCAAACAAAATAACGTTCTTCACATCTAGAATAAATATTCTGGAGATCCATAAATTAATTTCAGATCTCCATATTCCTAATATACAGGTCATCTTTTTTTATTATTTTAACTATAAAGAAATGTATTCCTTATTTCCTGTTCAGATCTGTTTGCCTGACATGTCTTCGGGCTCCTGCTGGATGCTCCCGGTTGACGACACAGGACTTATTTCTGACACCATCCTGGATTCCCCTTCAGTACCTCTGTGTATCTCTGATCTCCCTGTCCTGACTCCTGAGCACTTTGCCCCTGGAGTCAGTTCCAGGTTCAGTACACAAGCAGGATCCATCAAGACTTCAAGCACAAACGTAAAAGTTACAAAAGGTTTGACCAGGGACACATAAAATGTAAGGTGAATTCTCAAAGAAAGAGGGAGCTAGAGG
>NW_015153343.1:11453-12531 GCF_000732505.1 Cyprinodon variegatus | reverse complement strand
CCCATTCAACGGGCTTGTTTGTCTGCTGAGAAAGCAGACATGTTGGTTTTTCTAAAGAAAAACTGCTAAGTAAAAAGGTCCTCACAATGTAACAGTGAATATTAAACACTGACTTGTTTGCAACTGTTCTTCTTCACTGAAATTTTTTTTTTTATGTAAGAGGAAAAATGTAAATGGGAAAATCATAGCTTAAAATAAAACTCAAGATTTGTACTTTTTTATGTTGTGTAATTTTCTTTTTCTTCGAATTGATATTATTAAACTGGTATCGAAAAAAGTAGCGTTCAGGAACCGGTATTGAAGTGAAGGTATCGGTATTGGTACCGGCACCGAAAATTTTTTAACAATACCCAGGGCCTAGTCCCAGATCATCTACAACTCAAGCCCTTTGTCCTGTTTATAAATTTTATTATTAAAAAATGTAAGTAATCTAGTTTCAACAGTCTCCACTCACCTACTTGTTAAGTAACCAATAGATTATCTGATGATTTTTCAACAATAAATCTTTGATTGGATTAGTTTTTTGCACCTTCTTTATGACATGCTGTTTCATCGGTGTCTGTAAACAAAGGTTGGATGGTTGGTTCATAAACAATTGGCCTTCTTGCGACTCTATGCTGCATTTTAATTGGCTTCATAAAAATTATTCCTTCAGTCAACCCTTGTCAATCAGTGTTTTGTGTGTTATTCTTCAGCTAGTCAATTTAATTTATGATACCTGTCAATCAAAGTTATGCCCAGCTGATCGGATGCAGTTTGTCGAGAATGATGCAAATGTTACTGACACAAATGGTAACAAATGTAAAGATAAGAAGAAAAAAATAAATAAAACAATACAGGAAAAAATTGTGCAGTAAAATAAAATAATGTTGTTTATTTGCACAAATAAAAGTTTTTAGCTGTAGGATAAAAGGTGATTAAGGGATTGGAACTATCATATCTCTGATATCAGATGGAGCTTGGCCATTTAAGGCTTTATATGTGAGAAGGATTTTAAATTCTATTCTGGATTTAACAGGAAGCCAATGAAGAGAAGCCAGGATAGGAGAGATATGATCTCTCTTTTTAATTTTCATCA
>NW_015153343.1:7776-9998 GCF_000732505.1 Cyprinodon variegatus | reverse complement strand
GGCTGCGTTCGAATTCATTGGATGCATCCTCCAAAGGATTCGAACGCCGATTACTTCATAGCACGGCGCCAACACTCCTCGTTATGCGGCCTACATATGCGTCCTTGTTTTTGCCCGATTTGAAGGACAGGTCCGATGTATGCTATCTATCCTTGGTTATCCAAGGATCCAAGCAAACCGGCTGCTCTGTGATCAGAGGAAAGGTTACTTGGCGCCAAACAGTGGTGAAAATTGGAAGTTCAGTTTGATATAAAACAAGTATGTGAATAGTTCTGCCTGAAATTAATGAAAATAGTTGTTTTAAATGGTTATTAAGTCAGATATGTGGCAGGTAATGTGTGGGTTATCTAAAGTTTTTTTATCTGTTACTGTTTAAATGGGTTTGGCTGGAATTTAAGGACAGATTCTAATATATCTGCGTGTGGGGACTATAAATCTGATAGGATTTGAATTTTTTAATTGAAATTTGCACAATTTGCTTAACTAAGGTTTTTTTTTTGTTGAATATGAGATTTTGCAGATTTATTTTTTATACACACATTGTTTAGGTTGACTTATATATTTCTACTCCTTTTATAGAATAGAATAGAAAATCCCTTTATTGTCCCACAATGGAGAAATTCTGGTCTTTATAGTAGCAAAAAGATTCTTGAAAATGGTCAAACAAATGTGGACCTTAGAGAAGTGTATAAAAATAACATAATAGTGAAGAGTTAAAACATAAACAATAAAATACTGTAATGTTAAGTGTTTTAACAGTTTAAAACCTGTGCACCTGGAGAATAAATAACCAATATCCAGCTATGGACATTTTTGCAGTAATGGATATTTGAAAATAGCAGCAAGATCAGAGATGTGCAAAATTACAGCAGCAGGTTATTTAACTGACTAATATGGAAGCCCGTTTCACGCCATTCTGTAAAAAAAAAAAAATCTAATTATAATGAGAGAGTATCTCATTATATTGAGATATTGTCTCATATTGAGTTACCATCTCATTATATTGTGTTAATATCTCATTATATTGAGATACTAACTCAATATAATGAGATAATATCTCACTAGATTACCGGTAGATAATATCTCAATATAATGACATGGNGGATGGCTCTGGTTGAGAGAATCCCGCTCACAGTCAGACTTCAGGCTGGATCTTTAGAAGCGGGTCTGACCTCAGGATGCTAAACTGTCTTGTGTGTTGGCCAGGTGTTCAAAGGAAAGGATTCCCCGCTGACCCTGGACTGGAGCAGGGTGAGGGTTTTCGACAGGGAGGTGGGGCAGATGTTTGTCAGCCTAGCCAAGACCTCCAAGGAGGCCCAGGTAAGGATCACCGCACCAAAGTCCTGAGCTCTGATTCCATCCGGCAGGCATCATGCAGCCGTTTGATGATATAATCAAATACTTAAAACAATGACATTGTCACATAAAATTATATACCTGCATAGTAGCGGTAGTAGTAACTGTGTAGTAGTTAGTACTGGGTATGTAGCAGCTGGACCTTAGGTAGTAGGAACTCCAATAGGTGGTAGTAGTAGGTAGTAAAGACGTAATAGTAGATATTGTTAGCTTTACAGTAGTAATTGTAGTAACTGTATAGTAGGTAGCAGGGATGGGCAATTAATTGCATTTGTAATATAATCGTAATTTAACAAAATTCTATTTTTTAAATTGCAGAGGCACTGATTTTTAATCTCATGATTTTTAACAAGAGTAAGACAGTAAATTTCTCCCTCCAGTCCTTTAGGTGGCGATTAAACGCTTGAAGTGGGTTTTTTGCCACACAGAAGGGTAGAGAGAGATTTGCAGCTAACGCGTAAAAACTTGACCTTTAAACTCAAAATTTACAGTAAAATCCTGCAATAATGGACTCTGGGAAAGCAAACGTTCAAAAACCAAAAGCCTAGAGGTGAAACATCTACAAAATTTAAATAGAATCGCAGTTTAGATTTTTGGCAAAATCGTTCAGCACTAGCAGGTAGTGCTAACTTTACAGTAGTAGTAGTAGTAATTGTATAGTAGGAAGCTGTATAGTAGATAGTATTAGCTTTACAATAGTTGTAGGAGTAACTCTAGTAGTAGCAAGTACTAGTAGGTAGTAAAGGCTGTATATATGTAGTAGTAGCTAGGGCTGGGTACAGAACATTGGTTCTTTTATGGTACCGACTGAAATGCTTCGGTTCTAGAGAGTATCGAAACATGCCTCGTCTTTCGGTGATTGGCTG
>NW_015153343.1:3618-4877 GCF_000732505.1 Cyprinodon variegatus | reverse complement strand
TGTGACAAACACCAGATACAGCACTGGGACTTGATCAACAGCCGATACCGCACCGTGACGTCACAAACCAATAGGTGGCAGTAGTGTTCTTTGGCAAACATGGATGCCTCCAGTAAAGCACATTCAGATGAAAATTACTCTGTATTAAAAACACTGATCATTTATTCTTATTGTAATAAATTCAATTTTAAAGGAATTTCAAAAGTTTTAATTCTGAATATGAGCGGACTTTTCCTGTAAGAGATGAAGCCCTGTTGGCTTTCTGTAATGACGCCAACATGCAGACTGGTTTCTGTTAAAACATTATTGATTATTATTGAGCAGGTCTAAATAGAACAGTGATAATATTTCTATTAGAATCCAGTTTTGTCCTGGTTGGTAAATAGTTTGTTTCTCAGGGAATTGTTCCTCGCTTCTTGCAGGCAGCGACGGTTGGCGGCTCTACGACTACATCACGCGACATTTCATCGCCACCGTCAGTCAGGACTGCAAGTACCTACAAACCACCATTGACTTCCGGGTTGGCACGGAGGCCTTCTCCTGCAGCGGGAAAACTCTCATATCGGCAGGTAAGACCAGGAGTCGGGTCTGGAAGGATGATGTCATTTCTCCCTTTTCCTCTCTCAGCTGATGGAGCGGCTGCGTCCGGTTTTAGCTCTTTTCTTAAAGGTATTGTGGAGGATTTTTCGCAGATGTTTTAAAAGACCTGCCCTTTCGATGTGCGTGCAAGAGCGTGCATGAGCCCATTTATCCTCGTGCACTTTCTGTTTAAAAGTAGCTGTTCTCATAGCTCATACAAGCTTGCTTTGTCCGAATATCCACCTTAACCCCTAAATCCCTCAATCACTATATAAAGCGGGGACTATATGGTGAACTCAGTTAACTGACCGCTCGGACAGATGATCACAACAATGTTTCAAATTTGAAATAAATCAATAAAAGCTGTAATATCGTTCTGCATTTTTTTTTTAGAAACAGCAAATACCAGAAGTAGAAAAGTTGTACTCCACCTATTCCTATTAAAACCTCATTCATTGAAAAATAATAATGCCCCTACGTTATAGATTCTGAAAGGCCTTGCATCCAATAATACTGCACAAAATCAGTGCAATGAGTGCAATGCAATACCTCTGCTCCAGCCGCACCGCCCCCCCCTCGCCTCCACAGACGCTCTGCTGCACCTCTCCCAAATTGTAGCTGACGGCAGACAGGAGGCCGGCTTGTTTTGTTTTTATGACCGAAATTGCGGAAAACAAGTC
>NW_015153343.1:0-1406 GCF_000732505.1 Cyprinodon variegatus | reverse complement strand
GGCAGAGGAGACAAGGGTGAGGAGGGTGAGGTGGAAGTGAGAAGGGTGAGGCGAAAGAGAGAAGGGTGAGGCAGAGGAGACAAGGGTGAGGAGGGTGAGGTGGAAGTGAGAAGGGTGAGGCGGAAGAGAGAAGGGTGAGGCAGAGGAGACAAGGGTGAGGAGGGTGAGGCGGAAGTGAGAAGGGTGAGGAGGGTGAGGATGAAGAGAGAAGGGTGAGGCGAAAGAGAGAAGGGTGAGGCAGAGGAGACAAGGGTGAGGAGGGTGAGGTGGAAGTGAGAAGGGTGAGGCGGAAGAGAGAAGGGTGAGGCGGAAGAGAGAAGGGTGAGGCGGAAGGGAGAAGGGTGAGGTGGAAGAGAGAGGGGTGAGGCAGAGGAGACAAGGGTGAGGAGGGTGAGACGGAAGTGAGAAGGGTGAGGCGGAAGAGAGACGGGTGAGGTGAGTCAAGGGTAAGTTTTTCTCCACCCCCCCTACCATCATCCTAATCTCAGTTTCTCAGAGACTGAGCCGTTATGTTTCCATGACGCCATCCTAGATGTAGACTTTCCAGATTTCACAGTAGAACTGCTGTTAATGACCTGCTGACCACCAGGACGTTTCTAACCCTAACACTGGTCTCCAAGGCACTGATGCCAGCATCCCCGTCCACATCAACAACATCTGCCAGAGGAACTACGTGACGGTGGAGAACGGCCGCAGACTGAAGCCCACCAACCTCGGCATCGTCTTGGTGCACGGCTACCATAAGACAGGTACATCAGCTTCCTCAGTGGAGGGGTGGGGTGGTTTCACCCGCTGAATGCCTGGAGGAGGCTGGAGGCCTGTTTGTTTCTATTAAAACTCTTCAGTTTAATACATTGAATGATCAGAGTCTCTCCGACTATTAAACCAGGAGCCATATTGATTATTGGCCCCCAGGCTGGACCTTGAACACTCCCGTCTGTTTGTGCTGTCAGATGCTGAGCTGGTGCTGCCGACCATCCGGAGCGCCGTGGAGAAGCAGCTGAACCTCATCGCTCAGGGAAAGGCCAACTACCAGCAGGTGCTGCAGCACACGCTGGACATCTTCAAGAGGAAGTTCCACTACTTTGTGGACTCCATCACCAGTAAGTTCCTGCAGCTCTGACCGCATCCAGCCGTAAACGTCCACCTGGACGCGGCTCATCTGCGTGCTGTGTGCCGCAGGTATGGATGAACTGATGGAGGTCTCCTTCTCCCCCATCGCCGCCACTGGAAAGCCCCTCTCCCGCTGTGGGAAATGCCACCGCTTCATGAAGTACATCCAGGTGAGCGGTTCTGCTGCTGTTGATGAATGGGAGCCACAGTCTTGGGGTTTGAGCGCCCCCATCTGGTCAGCTCCTGTTCTCCGGTTAAGTTCATCCATGTTGGGAACCTTTTGACAGATTCAG
>NW_015153342.1:11243-12541 GCF_000732505.1 Cyprinodon variegatus | reverse complement strand
CGGCACGACTGCAAGATTAAGAGGAGTAATTTCAGGTGTTCCACTTGACATGACAGTTGATGAAATCAAACAGGAAATAAAAGAAGGAAAAATAAGTGAAGCAACAAGGATTAAACACAAAAGAGATGGAGTTGTTAAAGACACCATGGCAATTATATTGCAGTTTGAGAATGTGATTCCAGAATCTATGCAGATCGGCTACATAAACTTCAGAGTGAGAGAGTACATTCCCAACCCAATAAGATGTTTTGTTTGTCAAAGAATGGGTCATGTAGCTAAGGAATGCAAAGGGAAAATAAGGTGTGCAAGATGTGGAGCTTCACATGAATGCGTGGCAAAGACGCCAAAGTTAAATGTTGTAACTGTGGGGGAGAACATGGTGCACATAGTATGGTGGATGCATAGTTCAGATGGAGGCAAGACAAGCACAAAGAATAAAAATAACACAGAAGGTTTCATATGCTGAGGCATTAAAGAAAGTTAGAAAAGAAAGTTCAAAGATCTTAGAGAATAAAGAAACAAGTCAAGGAGATTTAAATCAGGAAAATAATGACTCACAAAGAAAACGGAATCAAACCATTATCAATTCGACAGATGAACGCTATGCATGCAAGCATAAATGCAATGTAGATGAAAATACAATGTTGGTGAAAGAAGAAAATTTTGTGAAGAAGAATTTAAAAATATGTACATGAATTAGAAACAGCTCCTGATGTTATATGTGTTCAGGAAACTTGGTGAAAACCATCATTAGATTTTAAAATACTTAGTTCAGTCAGAAGAGATAGGAGTAACAACAGTAACGGAGGTTGTGCAACTTTCATTAAGGATGGATTGGCATATAGAGAACTTCAAGTACCTGGTCTATATGAATGTGTAAGTGTATAAATATTTAAATTAGGAAAAATTGGTAATATTAAGATTGTTAACTATTATAATTCATGTAAAACATTAGAAAGTGAGATATTCAATAACATTTCAGGATCAATTAATAGAAGAAAAGTTTGATGTGGTGACTTTAATGCACATAATACCCTATGGGGAAGCAGACAGAAAGACAATAATGGTAAAATAGTGGAAGAAATGATGGATGAAAGGTCTCTGGTGTCTCTAAATAATGGTCAGGGAACAAGAATTGACATTTATGAAGGAACTGTGTCATGTCTTGATTTAACATTAGTTTCCAGTTCCATCGTTAGTTCTTGTAAATGGGGTTTGACAGGAGAATCCACAATAGGAAGTGATCATTTTCCTGTTAGCACAATCATTAAAGATAACTTATTAAGACAAAATGAACA
>NW_015153342.1:8348-9509 GCF_000732505.1 Cyprinodon variegatus | reverse complement strand
TTAAGACAAGAAGAACACAAAATAACAAGAGGGTGCTTTAATAAAGCTAAATGTCAAATTTTTTAAATCAGCATGTGAACAAACAAGTCATTTAGTGACATTAAAAGGAAATATAAACGAGTGTACTAAACAGGTAACGGAACATATACTAAATGCTGCAGAACTTAGTATTCCAAAAACAATAATTAAAGGAATGACAAAAAATGTGCCATGGTGGAATGAGGATTGTAGCAGAGTGATTAAAGAACGAAATAAAGCATTTAAAGCACTACAGAAAAACTTGACAGGGGAAAATCTTATTAAATATAAGAAGAAAAGGGCAGAGGCTCGCAAAACAATTGAAGAGGCTAAGAAGGAAACTTGGAGAGATTACTGTTCTTCCATAGGAGCAGAAGTTAAATTACAAAATGTTTGGTCAATGTTTAAGAAGATGGGTGGTAAAAGAAGGCAAGTAAGAATTCCAGCACTAGTTGGCTATCAAGGAACTGTGGTGTTAAATAAAGATCAGGCAAATGTTCTGGGTGAGGCTTTTGCAGCAGTGTATAGTGGGGAGCACCTAGGAAATATTCATAGGAGTCAAAAAGAACAAAAACACAAAGAATTTAATTATATTTACAAAAGGAAAGATAGAACGGTTTCAGCAATAGATGAAGAAATAAGTACTAATGAAATAAAAACACCTATTAAAGATACTCAGCTCCAGGAGATGATAACCTATGTTATGCAATGTTTAGAAGATTACCAGAAACAACATTAAAATTAATATTTCAACTTTTTAATAAAATTTGGAGATAAGGTGAAGTTCCAAATAAATGGAAAACTGCAACAATCCTCCCATTTAATAAACCAGGAAAAGATTCTTCAGACCCAAATAATTATAGACCAATAGCACGGCGCCCTCTGGTGGGCAAAGTCCCGGATCCTGACAAGCATAAACATCTCACTTATGTTAATGTATGGAGAAAATATTAGTAAAGAGATTGGGGTTTATTTTAGAGCAGAGGCAGATAATCAGTAACTATCAATGTGGATTTAGAACAGGAAGGTCTCCAATAGATGCTTTGGTGAGAATTTCTAATGTCATAGAAAAGGGACTAAAAATGAGCGAATCGATAATAGCAGAAATCTTTGACATTGAAAAAGCATATGACTCAGGCCCCG
>NW_015153342.1:5722-7190 GCF_000732505.1 Cyprinodon variegatus | reverse complement strand
GCGTTTCGTGTTCGTTTTGACTTCGTGTGGACGGGGCCTCAATGTGGAGGGAAGGCTGAGCAGCAGCACAGGAGGGCCTAATGCAGTCAGAAAAGAAGGGGGAGTGGAATTAAATCACAAACACTAGTTGATAGGCTAGAAACAAAACACCAACATAGAACAATACAGTATAGAGGCAGACAGGCAGTTCTTTAAAATGAAATACATGAAAGCTCAGCGGTGTGTTAAGCATTCACTGCCAGTCTAAGTGGCATGTGGGCCATGAAATGGAATAATGTAAAAAGATGGAAAACCCCATCATTCACCTCAACATATTTTTGAAAAATAATCAAACATAACTTTGCCAAATATAAGAAGAACATCGTAGTTTGGTTTAAAGAAAGCATTTTAGTTTTATTAAAATTTAGTTTGTTGCAAGGATTTTACAGTTTGAAGAAATAGCAAAATTACACAATATGCCAACTGTCACAAGGATAGTCACGAATAGGAAGGGCTATACATGCTGCATGCATCACTTAAGTAGTTAACGTTTTATTACTTCTTGAGCTCCTTGAGTTATTTACTGTCATTTACTGGCCCTCATACGCTGAAATTAGGACCAAACCACCAGTCCCATGGTAATGGCAATAATATTGTCCTTTAAACATTTGGCATAGGGGCATAGTTGATTTAGTACCTGCCAACATATGTTAGGTGCTATGATTATTCTGGCCACTAGGGGCCTCTGTTGAATTGTATATCTTGCTTTTATTTTTTTTGGTTGGCAGTTTGTTTTTCCCTCCTCTGCCACCTGTTATCAATTGTGCAATTAGTCAGTGTATTTAAGCTCTGGTTTTTGTTTGTTAGTCACTGAGTCTAGACTTTATCTAGCATCCATGCCTCTGATGTGCTACTCTGAGTCCTTTTTTAATGTTTAACTTTGCATTCTGGGACTTAAATGCTTCTTGCTTTGGACTACTTATGTTTAGGAGAACATTTTGTTTTACCAACTTTTTTGTTTTGTTTTGGATCCTTTTAACTTTTTCTTTTTGAAATGCCCCAGAACTTCTCTGGTGGATCTTCTTAGTTTTTTGTAAATTTACTGAGTTTTTTCTTCTTTTTTTTTTTTGGAGGAAAAATAAAACAGAACCTCTCTGCAGTTGGGTCTCTTCCATCAACTTGGACTTTAGCTCAGTGTTTAAGACTCCAACCTGCCAAGCCAAAGACCTGGTTTAATCACTAACAACATAACTTTACATGTCTCTGCTCTGCCAGCTTATCGTGTTTTCATTCCCTGATTGTTGCTTCTGACCCGTGCTCAGGGTTTTGGCTGGTCATAGTCAACACACCCTAGTTCATAATCTCCACAGGGATGTTCTGTGGGGTAGCAGGGAGAGATGGAACCTCGGCTCCAAAACTGCCTCTTCTCTGCTTCCTTTTTCCATAATACCAAATATTTTTAGTGTTTTATGGTTGTGATGTATCGTTG
>NW_015153342.1:0-1271 GCF_000732505.1 Cyprinodon variegatus | reverse complement strand
AGGTTTCTATTTGTTGCTCTCTGCTGCCCTCTTGTGTTCTCCTTCTTCCCTAGCTCTTTCCCTCTCTTGTTCTTTGCACACCTGCTCCCAGTTTCCTCATTAGCCCCCTCTTAGTCTCAGTCTCCTTTAAAAAGCCCTCTCTGTTCAGTTCCCCTTTGCTGGGTCCTCGTAAAACACCGTCTAACATGCTCCAACTCCTTCTCTCTGTGCCTTCCTCATTATGTTTGTGATTCCCCTGATGTCCCTATGGTTTCTGGTACGTTAGACTTGTCTTCTGGTTTCATGTTTGTTTGGAATTTGTTTTCTTTTTGGATTTTTGGATAACCAGCCTCTGTTTTCAGTTAAGTCATTATTAAATCCACAACAGATTCACCTCTGCCTCCCTGCCTCTGCTTTTGGGTCAACTAACCATAGTCAAATCGTGACAGTTATTTATTATCATTTATGAACTGACATCTTCTGTTTTAATTTAATCAGCTGACATCACAATTGAAAGCTCTCAAATAGGATGTAAAAACAGTACTGATGAAGACTACAGTTCAGCAGTGCAAAGCATAACATAACAGTAGGGGATTCATGAATCAAAACACACATACAGAGGACAACGCATAAGCATTTTGTGCAAAAAGTATTTTTTTAACAGACATTTAGGTCAAACATAGAAGGAGCTGTGAGATTTTGAAATGGGGCATAGATATAATTTAAAATAGCAGAAGCTGGGACAAGTTCACAATCAAGTTTTTGATATATCTGTCTTTTTAACCTTCCTAAGTTTAAAAAAAATGGTTGTTTGTCTTTCTTAATGTTTTATCTTTTGGTGGATTATGCTATTCTACATTATCATTTATTTTCTTCTGTTGAATCATATTTTGCCACCCTATCCCTGGTTTGGGAGATTTTTTTTCACTTAGGGTTTTATTCTTTGTCACTACTAGAATTATGCTTATTTTGGGTATTTATTTAGATTTATCGTCTTTTCTCTAATTCTTAGTATAACTCTTCCTTGGTGTTTTTTTTCCATGTTGCTTTTCCCACAGATTTTGACTTATTGTCTTGTTTTAAGACATACAATTTTGACCATTAGAAGGCAACAAAGCTAAGATCTGTTGCAGATAAAATAGTTTTCAGGCCAAATAAAAGGAAGTTTTTTTTTTATTACTATTATTTTACAGTGAGGAATTCATATATTAGAGGTCATTATATTCAAAACACTTCTGCTAAGTTTCTTCCTCATTAAACTACCTCTGTTATACATATCAAAATATGTGAAA
>NW_015153341.1:10725-12552 GCF_000732505.1 Cyprinodon variegatus | reverse complement strand
CTGTCACTACCTCGGTGCCAGAGTGTTTGCCAGTTTTGGGTACTCTAGCCAAGCTGAGATTAGCTGAGTCTAACCTAGCACTGTTTCTCTGAGTCTAATGAGTTTTTTGTCTTTGCTCTTCGGTAGGAATAACTGAGTTTGCGCAGAGCAGGGGAAAACCTCCACATGATCCGTTCAAGTTCCCTTAGGAAATCCAAGTCACAGTCTGCTCCATTATTCCTCCGGGTCCAACGTATGTGTACCTGTCTGCTCTCCAATGAGTTCCCTCTTTTCTGGATAACCCCACACAGACTGGAATCAAGGATTGACAAGAGCCCCCTCAAACGTGAGTCCCTCTCTTGCAAAATTCAAACCGCAGTCTCAATTCCCACCGTCCCTGAACTGATGTCTGTGATCTTCCTTTCTGACTTTCCACTTACGGTTCACCAGTTCACTGAGTTCCAGATCCAACCCCTCTTCTCATTCCAACAAATAAATCTGTTGAACTTTTCTCCTTGGTTCTCTGAGTGGTTACTCTGCTGTTAGGTCAGATTCGTTAAACCGATCATGACACCCTTTTAAATTTGTTCTGGAAGGGCTGTTTCATCGTCCTACATCCAGCCTGCCTCTGCTGTCTTTGTACCTCCAGCATTAGCTTTTAGACTCTCATCCTGCTCTGTCTCCCTGACTGGCTTCTCCGATGTACCTGCTATCCTCCTCAAGGTCACTTGTAGCCCTCTCTCTCTCCCTCTATGTTCTGTCTTCAGTGCCCTGTTTAGCCGAAGGATTTATCCGATCCTCAGTTATCCTGTTTCGATCCTCAGCATTTAGCTTCTATAGATAGCCCAAACCAGTTGTAGGATTTTAATGAATGATCATGGTGCCGCCTCAAGGCAGCAACCAAGAACAGCTTTCGACAATTCCAGGAACTATGCCGTTCAAAACTCTACAAACCAGGCATAGATCGTGAACTGTAAACACCACCTCCCTGGTCAAAAGAGCACAAAAGTGCATGTACGTCCTGAAGAGGATGAGGAGAGCCCACCTGTCCCCAACCATCCTCACCACCTTCTACAGAAGCACCATAGAGAGTGTTCTGACCAGCTGTCTGACTGTGTGGTGTGGAGGCTGCAGTGCCTCAGACTGTAAGAAATTGAGTAGACCATCGGGGCTCCTCTTGTCCCATGCCTGTAACATCATCAATGACCCCACACACCGCCACCATGGACTGTTCTTCAAATGACAATAAAGTCTAAGTCTAAGTCATCTTTCCCTGCCTTCAGTGCCCTGTAGGCTTCTCTGAACTGCTCCTCAGCTTGTCTCCTAAGCTAGCACCAGCAAGCTGCTGCCTTTACCACTGTGGTTCCTCAGCTACAGTGAGGGGCATGGCTGGCTCCGGGTCATCCCAGTTCTGACGCTCTCTCCTAAACATGGACCATGTGCTGGACAAAGATGTGCAAACTCTGCAAAAAATGCACGGCACCTTAAATTGGTCATCTTTATAACAACCAGCAGGGGCGCTAATTCCGAAGCATTCCCGATTGACTGGTGCAAGTCTATCGAGCGCAGATAGCCTGAATGACAGAGAACTATTGTCGCTTGTTAACCACGCTGGTGGGAAAAAAAAGTTCTTAGCTGTATGGTTTTATTATTACCAACACATTTTAATATTTCTTTTTGTATATGTATTTTTTTTTTCATTTAATTTGCAATATGTAGGTAGGTAACTGTTTCAAAAAGGCAACATCCCAAATGACACATGAGTTCCTTGATCTTCATCCTCATTTAGTAAAAGTTAAGGATTATCTAATCTCACATTTTTGAAATCTGACACAAAACATTTGTGTT
>NW_015153341.1:5939-7904 GCF_000732505.1 Cyprinodon variegatus | reverse complement strand
CAAGACCTTATTGAAGGAAACAAACTACCCAGGGTCCATTGGGAATCCAACTAGAGAGAAAGAAAGGAACACAGAGTGCTGGAAAGCTGAAAGAAAAAATGTTTCAAAGGCGTTTGAGCTCCATAGCAGAGAGAGCAGGTTCATGAACTCATCATGAAGGGCCTGCTCATAAATCAGAAGCCCTCAGGGGCTTCTCTCTGCCATCAAAAGATACCCCGAAGGCACCTCAAAGCCATTTTTATTTTTCTGACTGACGGTGGAAAAAAGCATTTCCCCATACCTCCACGGAGATCCGCAGAAGCCGCCACATAGGCGAAGGTGTCCATGTTGATGATATCGATGACTGGGCTAACCACACGGGTGGGATCCTGGGAGCAAAAGAAAAAACAAAACAAATTTTCATACAAACTTATGGATTCAAGGGCCAAGTAGAAGAAAAAAAAAACTGACTTAATGAGAAAGAAATGCATTTTACATTAGTGACAGAAACTACATCAGCATTTCTGTATGTAGATCCTCCATCTCCGCTTCAGTAAATGACATTTCCAGTTCAGCGTGTGTTCATCTGTCTGTGAAAGTAACTCTATACTTCAAGGTCATCATAATGCACACACTGCAAGGAATTTCAGTCATTTGGCGGCAATCATGCAGGGAGCAAAGTGACCGAGGTGAGAGTGACCGCTATTTATCTCCTTTTCAGTTCAGCTTCATTATATTCACTTGACTGGCATTAATGTTAGACTGCTGATGAGGAAATGTGGAATGCAGAAAGAAAACTTAAAAAAAAACTAAGCTCCAAAGACAGTGACACAATTAGTGTGTTGAGACGAGCACTTTAGCCCAATTCCCTACCAATGTTGAAGACAAGTACAAAATGTATTGCTAAAGAACATGAAGTTCTTTTCAAAATATCTAAACTTCATTTTCTGTTGCAGCACAAGAATGTTGAGATTATATGCCGCTAACATTCTTATGCATATTAGTTAGGGTGACTATATTTTCATTTGGGAAAACCAGGACACCTTGGAGCGGGGGGGGGATCTCTGTTCCCATGCATAGAGATGTCTGTGGCATGCACTCATTTAACATAGGCCTACGTAATCCTACAATGACATGATATTTAAAGTTGATTTATTAAAAATACTTTTCAGTGTAAGTCAACAGAAATAAGTCCAATAACAAACAATAATTTTATTAAAAATGTATTTATTAAAAATGCTTAACAGTTCCTGTAAGGAATGAATAAAGAAATAATGTCCCATCTAAACATCCCTCACTTAACAATAAAAGTTAACAATAACTCTCAACTCAGCCTCAGTAATGAACCAAATGTCTGTTCTGTAGGCTATTGGAAAAAATAAATTAACAAATGAGCTATTTAACAAAAAATACCTCTTGTGTAGCAAAACTAACTCAAAATGTACCAAAAACGAACAAACATATCAATAGACTATCTTTACTTTCGGAGTCCAGGTGGCTTCAGATCCCTTGCACCTCCATTGGACACTGAGACATATGTGCCTGCTTTGCACACCGTGCACAAGGCCTCCCATTTGTCTCGACCCGGTCTGAAAGCGGGGAAACTCTTTTGTAAATCGTCGGTAAACATACATTTGCGCTTTTGCATGTTGTTGGCGGACTGACAACCACGCAATCTATATTCTGATTAAGAACAGGGCTGCCTGCACTGACGCGGCTGAGGGATTACGTCACACACAAAAAACAGGACATTTCCTCACTTTCTAAAAAAAACCCGGGACGCCCGGGACAGGATGTGAAATATGGATATGTCCCGGGAAATACGGACGTTTGGTCACCCTATATTAGTGGCTAATAGTATTTTTTTTTGTGAAGCTTTGAAGCTAAATTAGCCATCAGCTTTTTAGCTGTTGTTTAACCTGGGAACACTCAGAATCACAATCAGACATACTTTAATAATCCCAGAGGGAAATTACTTGTGTTACA
>NW_015153341.1:0-2535 GCF_000732505.1 Cyprinodon variegatus | reverse complement strand
TAGCATAAAGAAGCATGTGCTGAACTGAGTTACACTACTTTTGTCATGATGTTGCCATTTCATTAGTCTTTTCCCTGTAATGAATAAAATTTTCAAGAGATTCTGGGTGCAGATCTGCACTATTAGGACCCTTCATTGCAGATATGTAAAATGGGGTCTCCCGCAGTGTTGCCAACTCCTCAGTAAGGAAAGTAGCTATTGGCTGTGCTAAAAGTCGCTAGAAGTCGCTAAATGGTGAAATCGCCTAATTTGCATAATCTGCCACAGGAAGTGATGTGCATGTTATTGATGCTGTGGGAGAAATAATGTCGTTACAGAAAGACAAAAAGTGAGTAAAAACACTATATAATAGTGTTACTAACACAATGGACAAGGTGATTAAGTGACTGACTGTGGCTGTGTTAATCAAATGCTTTCAAATTAAGTTATTTATTTTAGACCAAATAACATTTTACATTTACATCCCTCTCGCTCCCGCCTTGAATGTAAGTCAGGGCGGAGCGGCATCGCGTGATCAATTTGCGGCGTCAATCCCGGCACATGCGCGCTTCATTTGCAGTCTGGGTGCTGAGGGTAAACATCCTGCGGCTCTGACTGCAGCGCTGAGAGGGACTCCTGTGGGAGCGGGAGAATGGGGTTGGGACGGAGGAGGCGCCCCACGGCAGCAGCTGCCGCTGGAGGACAAGAGTAGGAACAATACATGCTTTCATGTAAGAGTCTCCAAAAGCCGCCAGTGACACCGTAAAAAGTCGCAAGATTTGTCGCTAGTCGCTTTTTTGAAAAAATAGTGGAGGGGTCTGAAAAGTCGCTAAATATAGCGACAAAGTCGCTGAGTTGGCAACACTGGTCTCCTGCACTGTCAGGACTGGAAGTTTATTCCGGAAGTTGTATTTTAAAGCCTTCAGGAATAGAGCGCAGCGTGTGCTTGCTGCCAGATTAGAGCTTATTACAGTATTAAACTGAGCATAGGAGCAGTTTAAATTATACAGTAAGCAAAAATCACATATCTATTATTCTAGATAGGAGTTTGGTGGGGAGTAATATTATGCGTGTACATAAGTTTCCAGCATAACAAGACTTGTTTGCAAAAGGAAGCTAGCTTCACAGGGAGTTTATCGATGCTAGCTTTTACTGTAGAAAGGCTTTGAATCAATTTTGCTTTTACTTTGAAAGTCGTCGAATAGACTTCCGGTTTTAACAGTACAGTGGACCTCACAGTGCAGCTCTGCAGCTAGGTGTCTGACAGTGCAGCTCTGGGTCCTGACAGTGCAGGTCTGCAGCCAGACCGACCTCTCTCCATCTTTTTACCGACTGCCTCAGGGGTTTGCTGCCCTATTATCCTCAAGTGGTTAAATAATTAATCTTTAATCTTTAAATCCAAAGTCAGAAAACATGACTGCTTGTCCTGCTGTTGGAGCAACTTAAAGATTTNTCTTAAGTGGCTCTAAATGTAGCATAAAGAAGCATGTGCTGAACTGAGTTACACTACTTTTGTCATGATGTTGCCATTTCATTAGTCTTTTCCCTATAATGAATAATATTTTCAAGAGATTCTGGGTTCAGACCTGCAACATCAGGACCCTTCATTGCAGATATGGAAAATGGGATCTCCTGCACTGTCAGGACCGGAAGTTTATTCCGGAAGTTGTATTCGAAGCCTTCAGGAATAGAGCGCAGAGCTTGTTTGCTGCCAGATTAGAGCTTATTACAGTGTTAAACTGAGCATAGGAGCAGTTTAAATTATACAGTAAGCAAAAATCCTCATAGTACGGCCATCCTCCATTATCGTCTAGATGCCTAATAGACCAAATGCCCTTTTCCATCAAGTGAACCAAATACAGAGACTTATTTCTAAGTAGCACATATCTGTTATTCCATATAGGAGTTTGGTCGGGAGAATAGTAGTAGCCATTAAAAATGTCCCCACTACTAAAATATTCTTTCTGTTATTATTTGTGGACATTAATATCTTAAGAGAAGCGCAATCTCTTGGACAGACCCTGTAATTCAATGATAAGTTGGAGTCAGAGTAAAAAAATATGCACGCCCAGGAGAAGGAGAAGGTCACTCCAGTGGCTGGAAGTTGGAGGGGATTTTGCTGGAAGTTGCAGGGAAGTTGGCTGCCATTCGGCTGGTGTTTGACTGGGAAGGGCCATTTTAATTAGCTGCTACTGTATAATTTTGCATATACATAAGTTTCCCACGACACATGTTTGTGAAAGGAAGCTAGATTCATGGGAAGTTTATTGATGCTAGCTTGTACTTTAGAAAGGCTTCAAATCAATTTCACTTTTACTTTGAAAGTCTTCGAATAAACCTCCGTTTCTAACTGTGCAGGAGACCTCACTGTGTAGCACTGGGTCCAGGTCTGCAGCCCTCTCAATCTTTTCACTGAGTGCCTCATGGTTTGCTGCTCTATAACCTCAAGTGGTCAAATAATTACAAGTCAAAGTCAGAAAACATGACTGCTTGTCCTGCTGTTGGAGCAACTTAAAGATTTAAATGTGTCAATCTTCAGCAGTGCAGACAGAACAT
>NW_015153340.1:11199-12562 GCF_000732505.1 Cyprinodon variegatus | reverse complement strand
TCCATCCATCCATCCATCCATCCATCCATCCATCCATCCATCCATCCATCCATCCATCCATCCATCCATCCATCCATCCAACTGCTTTCATACTAAGCATGCATATGGTGACAGTAAAAAGGAAAACCCCCTGAGGAGAACTGGGTTTAATGTGAGCAACTACCTGCTTCCTCTGGGGAACCACAGCGGCCCTGAACCAGGAGATCCTTCTAGAAACTCTGACCCTTAATCCCTTAAAAAATCCCTAAAATTCAGAGTTATAGTGATGATTGAACTTAATTGATCTCACATGGGAGAAATTAACCTCTGCATTGAACCCATCCCCTTATGGAGCACTGGGCTGCCATTGTGCGGCACCCGGGGAGCAGTGTGGGGTTAAGGGTCTTGCTCAGGGACCCAGAGTGGCAGTCTGTGGGGATTAAACTAGGCAACTGCAACTGCTCTAACCACTAGGCCAACAAAGCCGCTACTTTAGTGCCTTTATCTGCAGTCCTAGTCTACTGTCTGTCTCCTGTTTACCGCAGCACATTGTGAAATCCATGGATTAATCTATGTGTTTCTCTGAGCCATTGCCATCAGTAACGCCAACTGTTCCCCCTGTGAGAAGGGCCTCTCTTGGATCCTTTTGACCCAGTAGGCGCTGAGTTTTCTCAGAAAAAATGAGGATATTAAACCCGCATTAACATCTCAGTGACACAAACAATTACCTGTGATGGTGGGAAATTTGACAAAATATGACTGGATGAGAAAAACTATGAGATCTGGGGAGGCGTTGGTCTGGCTCTGCTCGAAGACACCCCCGATTAAGTGGATGTAAGTTATGCTTTTATTAAACTCTTGATCGGGGTGTTAAACTTGGACAAATGCTGTATTTCTTCACAGTCTTTGTGTTGGATGGGAAAATCAGGACCAGGAGGAGATGTCCCTGGTTAACGGCTGTGAGGATCAGAACTGGCCGGCCCGCGTGATCTCAAAAGTCTTGGGTCAATGGAACCAGATCCCGGAAACAAGCGGCAGTGTGTCTGGGCTCTCCCTTACAGATAGGGTGAGGAGCTCAGTCACCCGGGGGGGACTCAGAGTAGAGCCGCTGCTCCTCCATATCGAGAGGAGTCAGTTCAGGTGGCTCAGGCATCTGATTAGGATGCCTCCTGGACGTCTCCCTGGTGAGGTGTTCCAGGCACGTCCCACTGGGAGGAGGCCCAGGGGGAGACCCAGGACACGCTGGAGGGACTATGTTTCTCAGCAGGGAGCGCCTTGGGGGTCCCCCGGAGGAGCTGAGTGGCTGGGGAGAGGGACGTCGGGTCCTCTTAGGCCCCGTCCACACGAAGTCAAACCCTGGCCTAAACGCACAAATTTTTCACCA
>NW_015153340.1:7204-8624 GCF_000732505.1 Cyprinodon variegatus | reverse complement strand
TGAGGGATTGCTGAAGAGTCAATGAGTCGATGCAATCAGCTGGTTTTCCTTAGATAGAAAACTTTGAATCAATCTGACTGGATGATCTGGTTAAACTGGAAAGTGCCTTTAGATGACATGGTGTGAATTGGTGCTATAGAAATGAACTGAATTGAAAAGGATTAATTAAAAAATAATCAATAGATTAATTGATTAGCAAAACCATCTGTTATTGCAGCAGCATAATTGAGATTTTAGTGATCATATGTAGATGATCTTTATTTTCTGCGGGGTCCAGGTTGAACGGATTCAGATGGTCTGTTATCTGAACATTTCTGAGTTGATTTACCCAGAAGTTACGGATCATCAAAGGAACCAGGAAGTGTTTTTTTCCCAGAGTTGGAACTGATCCACTGATCCTCCATTGATGTGTTTCTTTACTTGTTGTGTGAAAGTAGAAAATATTTTAGTTAAATTCTGCTGTTTTCAGGCTACTTATCAGTTTATTGGGGATGACAGCTTCCTGGATGAGAAACGCATTGCATGCATTACTCAGATGGGATTTTTGGTGCGTTCTTCCAAACACTCTTCAGATGTTAAAGGTTCTGTGGGCCCCTCAGTAAACCAGGCTCTAGTTCTTTGATTCATGGCTAGGCTTCATTTTTCTTTTTCTTATAGGCTGTTTGGGGTCTTTCTCTCACTAAACCGTCAAACACAGGCCTTATTATCAGTTTCTGATTCAACCCGTCCTTTGATTATATGAAGTATCCACTGCATGACGCTGGAAAACATTTCCGCATCGTGACGCTCCCGCCTCCAAACTTTACTGCTGTGGTGGCGCCTATGATGGCATCCAAATATCTCAGTTTTTCACCTGTAGAACCCATTAGCAGTGAGGCGTCATTCACCATCGCCTCTGTTTACACCAAACCAGCTGATGTTAATTTGCTCCATGCGTCAGGATTGATTACTTTTATTGATGGATTTTAGCCGCTTTCATAACTTTCCACCCTCCTATCTCCGTGTGCATGTCCTTGGTGCGGGGGTGGCGGGTTTAGTGGTTAGAGGATAGAGCTTGGAATCTTGAGGTTCTGAGTTTGAGCCCCAGACCCGGCTGCAGAAAGAAATTAAAGGGGGGGCATTCCATTTTTTGGGTGGGGGCACACTTTTTCAGCAAAAATTAGATTTACTTCAAGCTTAACACTAGCTCTGTGACCATTCATTCAGTAAAAGAAATCTCAAATCTTTATAAAAACATTTATTAAAGTTATTTTAAAATCTTAAGAATAATTTGCTGAATTAGAAATCAGCATTTGTTTGATTCTGCGGCTTATAAAATCTGACCTCATTAAACACAGTAACGTGTAACTTTGAGCTTAAATCATTCAGTCAGCGGCATTATTCAGGTTTAAATGTTCTGTGCTCATTTCATCTTAACTTT
>NW_015153340.1:3493-4266 GCF_000732505.1 Cyprinodon variegatus | reverse complement strand
CTCATTTTAAGAAAAAATGACTTATTTAGATTTTATTTTTTTGCAGTGTATGGATCTGTTTTTGTAGATCTTTAAATTACCCAAACCATCATACTACCTCAGCAGGAACGTCTTCTAACCATCAGGTTCGTTTTCTGTTTTCCTCATGAGTTTTCAGGCAGATTTATGATTCTTTGTTTCATCGAACGGATATTAACTATCAGAAGGTTCATTAAACATGTCATCAGACGGCCATGTGAACTCATGAATTCAATTTAATGCAGTTTATTTATATATATATCACCAAGATATGTCATCTCGAGGCACTTTACAGAGACAATTCATCCAGATCATCCAGTCAGATTGGTTCAAAGTTTTCTATCTAAGGAAAACAAAATTTATCTTTTTTGTTTCTTTAAATGCTTTTTGGGTACTATATACATTTTTTATATTGTCTGTCGTATTTTTGTCTTTAATGGCATCTTGCTTTAATTCTTTGTACTCTATATAGGCTGTTGGAACCAGAATTTCCCTGAAGGAGTAAATTAAGTTGAGTTTAATTCTAAAACCAGTTGACTGCATCGACTCATTGACTCTTCAGCAATCCCTCACACTAAGCATGCTTGTAGCAACAGTGGAGAGGAAAAACTCCCTTTGAAAAGGAAGAAACCTCCAGCAGAACCAGGCTCAGTGTGAGCGGCCATCTGCTGAGGCCCACTGGGGTTCAAGGAGACAGAAGCAGACATAGAAAAAGAAGCATAGATACAAAAGGTTTTCAGAGTAGCTTTGGTGTT
>NW_015153340.1:0-1201 GCF_000732505.1 Cyprinodon variegatus | reverse complement strand
ATAGAATGAAGCAGAATGATGAAAAAGGGGTCCCTATGTCCTCCAGCAGTCTAAGCCTATAGCAGCAGAACTATAGAGATAGATCAGGAATTCTACCATCTATGGAGGAGATCTTCCTCCATCATTTCTAAATAAATCCTCTAAAATGACGTGATAAAAGCTGCAGATTTCATCGTTCTAAGGAGAACTTGTATAATCAGTGGCTGATTGAAGCAACTATCAGGAACAGAAGAGTTTTCAGCCTTTTTTAAAAGCTTCACAATCTACCTGTTCTTAGGTCCTTTAATAAGCAGGAAGCTCATTTCTTCTGTGATTGTTCTCATTTTAATTTTTCCTTCCTGCTTCTTTCATGTTTTTTTATCTTCTATCTTTTTATCTATAAGCTCTATTTACACTAACCTTTTGAAACGGTGCTGAGATCAGTCCGAGAACGAACCCAGATAACTGTTGAGTGTAACTAGAACGCAAAACTCAACCGGACCGTGTCATTTTGCCAGGCAGTTTTGGTCCTTTATTAAAATACTTTTCTTTGGTTAGATGGAAGATAAGTTTCTGTACTTCACTCACATAAAATAATTGTACACATAGTTTTACTTTAAAAGAAAAGTCTGTAACTCTGATTCCAGATGCTGAGGTTTGCTCTAAACATGACTGGCAGAAAGATAATCAGAACCAGCAGCTGCAGAATAGGATTCAGATCCTCGCTGCTTTACGAGGTGAGGTATTTGGCACCTCATCTGTTTCTCCTGTGGATCTTTTGATCAGGTGGATTTGGTTTCTTTCCTTCCAAACCTGAAGGTTTCTATTAGGGTCAGCAAATTAATAGTCGATAATTTAATCATTTAGAAGTTTCAGAAGCTGGTAGAGAACAACAAGAGTCAGACGGATGGGTGAGGTGAATGTGAGCTTTGCTGTGAAGCTTTCTAAACACATGCAGCTCTCTACAGGTTTTAATCTTTTCAGAGAACCTTTCAATCTTCTAAAGTAGACTTGTGAACAGTTCTCCAAACTATCGGCAGCTTACTCCCTGATTTTTTTCATGCTTTACATCATATTCTAAAGGCTTTCTTTGCTGAGCTACTTTAACCTGACTCCTCCAGATGGATTAGCTCCGCATATCCATCTGGAAACCTTCCGTTGAAGTAATTTTGGGAAGGGGCGAAAATACTGGTTAGCTGATTGGCCTATGTTGGTGATAGAC
>NW_015153339.1:10898-12584 GCF_000732505.1 Cyprinodon variegatus | reverse complement strand
CGTTGGTCACGTAACCCCGCCTCCCCGCCGGTGCGTGAGCCACCTTTACTTACCGTCGCTACGACAAATCCCATGATGCTTTGCGAGGAGATCTCTAAACGAATCTGGGGTATATCTGCTCGTCTAGTGACCATGGAGGTTCGCTGGTTTTCAAGGTGCATTGTGGGAAATTTTGAGTCTGCTACCTTTTCGTCCACTAGACGTTCTGAATAAGGCTGCAAAAAATTATTTTGCTATTCTATTGATCTGTAAAGAATTTTTTTCAGTTAATCGTTTAATAATCGGATAGCCAAAGGTTCCTTAAAAAAGATTTTTTTTAATGGAATTAAACCAGGTGAAACGTTGCAGGATTGCATCTCTGTTATTCGCAGATGACATGGTTCTATTGGCTTCATCAGGGCGTGATCTGCAGCTCGAACCGGAGCGGTTCGCAGCCGAGTGTGAAGCAGCCGGATGGAAGATCAGTGCCTCCAAATTCCAGACCATGGTCTTGAGCTGGAAAAGGGTGGAGTGCCTTCTCCAGGTTGTGGAGGAGTTTAAGTATCTTTGGGTCTGAGGGGAAGATGGAGCGGGAGATCGACGGATTGGTGCGGCGTCTGCTGTGAAGCGTGCGCTGTACCCGTCTGTTGTGGTGAATCGAGAGCTGAGCCAAAAAGCAAAGCTCTCGATTTACCAGTTGATCTACATTCCTACCCTCATCTATGAAAGAACGAGATCCCGGATCCAAGCGGCTGAAATGAGTTTTCTCCATAAAGTGTCTGGGCTCTCCCTTAGAGAGAGGGGGAGGAGCTCAGTCACCCGGGGAGGACTCAGAGTAGAGCCGCTGCTTCTCCACATTGAGAGGAGCCAGTTGAGGTGGCTCGGGCATCTGGTTAGGATGCTTCCTGGGCGCCTCCCTGGTGAGGAGTTCCAGGCACGTTCCCAGGTGGGAGCACCTTGGGGTTCCCCCGGAGGAGGTGGTCTAAGTGGCTGGGGAGAGGGACATCTGGGCCTCCATTAAAGTATATATATATATTAGGGTTGTCAAAAGTATCGAAACTCAAAAAAGTATCGATACTGAAACGTTGTATTCGGATACAATACTCGTTTTTAAAAGTATCGATACAGCGCCACCACCAGTGGCACCTAAGCAGTCATTCATCTAAAGTGCAGAATAGAGGAAAATGCACTTTCTGAAAACTGTGTGATTGAATAATTCTACGCACTTTTCAGTTTCAGGCTTTTTTTTGTAAGAGGTGCAGCTGCTGAGAACCTTTATTGTACTTATTTATTTATTGTATTTTAATTATTAATGAAAATATTTCTGTAGAATTTTGGAGTCTTTGTTTTTATCCTTGTGGTATCGAAAATGGTATCGAGTATCGAATATTTTCCTTAGTATCGGTATCGAGTTGAAAAGTTTAGTATCGTGACAACCCTAACATATATATATATATATATATATAAAATAATAATAATTAAAAAAAAAATGGATGGATGGATCACGTAAAACTAAAGCTTTTCCGCTTTAGTAGTTCTCTATAGAGCAAATTGACAGACAGAAAATATTTTTTTTATCTTAAATGAAAAATTTGTATTTATTTTTTCCACTCTTGGTATAATTCCTGCTCTAAGGGAGTCGCTCTGTCCGCTAAAGGCATATCTTACACTCCAGTTAACGATTAATCCATTACTAAATTAGTTGAT
>NW_015153339.1:4043-5469 GCF_000732505.1 Cyprinodon variegatus | reverse complement strand
TTATGAAGCAAAACCATATTACCATGAGGTCAGGAAATACAAAACAGATTTTATGTTATTAAACTGGCAAAATGGGCTTTTGCTTCCTATTTCATTTCTTTCATGGGTAAATCCTTAGTGCCTCTGTTTATGTTTTGCCACAAGAGTCACCATTTCAGGTTGAACTGGGTCCACTCAACCAGCGGAAAACAAAATCTTCACAAAATGAAAGGTTGAATAGCACAGAATTATCTCGCCAAAAGTTAATATTTGCTCTCTTCTTGTTTTAGTACCTATTCCATTATCTTAATTGCATCTGGATGACGAATGGGACAGGATGTAGATCTACAATGACAGAACTACATCCTTGACTGCTACCAATCTATACCTGCAATCACATTGACATAAACAAAATCTGGTATTTTTCATACTCTAATTTATTCATTGAGCTTTATGAACTTTGTCTTTCCTCTTTGTCTGTTAACCTCTTTGAACCCTTTGATACTACCTCTTGCTTTATAGCATGTTTCTGTTCCTCTGAATCCATTCTTAGGCTGTTGGACCTACTCTGTGTTGAATTGACACCATGCTAATAAAGTGCAAGCCTTGCCCTGTGACAGGACTGGGTTTTAAGCGACTTCACCAGGTGAAGATTTTCCTTTCAAACTATTCCCAAATGTTCTTCTTAAATGTTATACAATTATTTTCATTATGACAGCCTACAGGCTGAAAACAAATACGAGCTAGTTGGCATGTTCTCAAATATCAAATTAAAGCCCCTCCAAATGCAAACAGGGCTTTGAACCACTCCCGCAGCAGGACAGCTGTGATATGACAAAGCTATGTAGTTATTACTGTGCTGTTGATTGAAGGAGGACAATGCCACCTCAAAACGATCTCAAGACAGTACAGGTTACAGGAAGGATTTTAATATTTGCGTAATGACTGTTAACAATACTGTTTAACTTCCAGGATGTGTCATTGTTTCTCATAACACAGCTTACGTCAAAATGCAACACAGCTGACATCTGCTGCAGTGGTTTCATTTCAGCTGGTGGAACATATTTAATCCTTTATATTCTCTAGTAAAATGAGCTTGAAAAATTTACTTTATATCAAAGAAGAAAATCTGATCTGTGGATATCTTAAAGTGCTTCAATCAGGGATTGTTATGCTGAAATGAAGAGTAAATAAGGGAACTTAATGGTCATGAGTTGTCAGGTCAAAAGTGGAAAATGTTTTGCAAACGAGCTGAGGAATGCTTAAAGAACAGTAACGGTGTCTGAGTAAAAGAAATCACCTTCATAATCCCTAAAAAAGCACAGATGCACTCAAAGTACAACTGCTGGTACTGAAAAGTCCAACAGATTTCCTTAATTAATAAATCAATATATTGATTCCCACTGTGCCGAATGGTTGCTGTAGTTTAATCCAAAGATTAACTCTA
>NW_015153339.1:0-1732 GCF_000732505.1 Cyprinodon variegatus | reverse complement strand
GGTTTTAAATGGGTTGTTCACAGCATTTAACCTTCAGTTATATTTGCTATTCTCTCCCTTCCAATATCTTATAAGGCTGGACATTTCCTTCTGGACATTTCCTTATCTTATTTTATTCTTATGTATTATTTCATGCTGGTTACAAGGGATGGGTTTAATTTTACTGTGTGGGTTGTAATTTCACTCATTCTATTCTGTCTCATATTATATTTTGCTCTATTTTACTTACAATTTCATTCTTCTCTCTTCTGTAAATGGTTGCATTGCAAGAAAATAATTCCCCACAAGGGATTAATAACGTAATTCTGATTAAGAATTTCTTTAAAAGTTTAATGAATCAACAAAAAAGTCTTATTTATGAGAAGCATTAGGTAATAGGCCAACCACTTACAAATAAAGCATCATCAAAAAAGAACAAGGAGACTTTTCTGATTTTTAACAATTCTTTATTCACAAGAGTCAAATTATGCCAAACAAGTTACTTAAATCTATTCAATAATATTTATATATATTTATTATTGTACAATAATGCAATATTTCACTTAAATAACAATTTCCATAATTTTTACAAAATAAACCTGTGATGCAACTCTCCTTTGTCTGAAACATTAACTAAAACCAGAGGTGGGTAGAGTAACCAAAAATTATACTCTAGTAATAAAAGCACTACTTTAAATTTTGTTTGCTCAAGTAAAAGTAAAAAGTTGTCCTCCAAGAAATTACTAAAGTAAAAGTAAAAAAGTATTCAGTAAAAAGGCTACTTGAGTACTGAGTAACTGTTGGATAATAAGATCAGATTTAATGCTTACTAATGATGCTGGCAAACAGACTTTATGTGCAAATTCTGTCATTTTAAAGAGTCAAATGCCTGAAGAATAAAAATAAATGTCATGAATATACAGTTTTTCCAACATAAAACTAACAGAAAACTAATCCTTAAAATCAGAACTTTATATACGTGAGGACAGAGTGATAAACTTCCTCAGTTAATATCTACTGTTTGCTGTATGTTTACCTGATTTTGGAATAATTTCTACTCACCTCTGCCTAAAATCTTGTTAAAACCCAACAGCTGCTTAAAATGCAAACCTTTGACTTATGTTTGGCAGAGTTCTCCAATAAATAGTTTGCAGTGGTGGAAAGCAAGAAAGTAAATATACTTGATTACTTTACTTAAGTCGGTTTTTTTTTTTAGCATGTTTACTTGAGTATTTTTGGGGGGTAATTATAACTGTCACTCCACTACATCTCACTGTCAAATACTTTACTTTCTACTCCACTCAGTTTCCAGGAAGCTGTTATTTCCTTGTTTCTTTTAGCTCAGCGTAGCTTTTTAATCCTCTGTTGCTTTTTTTCATCCATTATGGCGGATAACAGCCATTAGGACTGAATCTGGACGCCACTGATTTATAGATTTAATGACGTTCCACAGATGAGAGAAACTCAGAGCAGATATTATTAGTAGTTTATAATTTTATCAAGTTGATAGTTGTTACCATGTGGCCAAGTTGTTCAGTAGGATGAGTCTGAATGCAGAGTTATAGCTTCTATTCTAGATTCAACCTTAAACTTCTATTCCATAGTGAGAGAATGAGGAGAATCAAAACGCTCCTGCTTTCTTTTTGGTTTATTTTTAAATAAGAAATAATGATCCAAATATCTGTCCTTATTTTCTGTGTCATTTTTATGCTGAAGTTCTTTCCAGGTGGTGTAGAATCTATAGCAGGTGGTT
>NW_015153338.1:11141-12588 GCF_000732505.1 Cyprinodon variegatus | reverse complement strand
TGCTGACAGATCCCAAACAGAGCTGTGCATGTGGTCAATAGGGCTTGTGCACACTAGTGCACTCATATTTGATGGGTATTCTTCCTTAGGGGCAGAAGAGCTGATACGGCCTCAGGCATGTTTAGTTATTCAAGTGACTTGGACGTTTCTTACTAGCATTTCCACAGTAGGAGTTTTATTAACATAAGAATTAATTAGTAATATGATTAAATAAAAATAAAACAAACAAACAAAAAAAAAAAAAAAATATATATATATATATATATATATATATAGTAAGATGCTAAAGAAATATATTTTTGGTAAAAACTCACCAATATCACCAATAGCGCACAGTCAGATGCTCTTACAGCAGTACCATCAGCTTAATCCTCCTGCTGCCGCCCTCAGCTACATAGTTTGTTTTTCTGTCATTTATTTGTTCATTTCTCCTCAGTGCACTAACTGTTAAGCTCAAAATATCTTTCTAATTGAAAAAAATATGAAATATTAAGACACATTCCTGGTGCAGAGAATTTAAGCAGCTCTTGCCTGATTGTTGGGAACCTTGCTTGTCAAGAGAAACCAGCAAGTACTTAAAACTGCACAAACATGATTTAGCAAACTCTGCTAAAGGACAGTTAGTCAATGAATAAAATGCTTAACACTAGAATGGTTGAAGGTGTTGGCAACCGTCCTTGGCTCCGAGAGAAACCGTCAAGCTTGCTTTGTTTGGTCTAAGCCTTATTATGTTCAGCAGCTCGTTTGTTGCACTCATGCTTCCTTGCCCACGCTGTATCCCCTCTGGGCTACGCCCGACCAGAAGACCAGCCCTTCCGACAAAAAGCCCAGACTGAGATGCTTTTTCCTGCAGATTATTAAACCAGTTGGTCATTTGCATTCCGTTTGCATCTTCTGATGTATTTGTACACTAATGTGAAAAAAAGTCTGCTGCCTTAAAGCAAATATGCTGATTTTGTAAGAATAGGAATGTAAATTATGAGAGATGCCAAATACTTAAAAAGGAAATAATTAAAGGCTGGAATGTATTAACTTTTAGTTTTCTTTAGTTGACATTTCAGTAGAAAATCTTATTAAAAAAGAACAGAATGTCATTTATAAATGATATACCATGCTGGTAAAAATGAAGTCATTACAATGTCACCAGTTCTCTTTCTGAACAGCTTTATAAAATTCCCATCGCAGCGTTTTAACCAGGTTGATTTGTTGACTTTAATTGGAGCTGCTTGATTCTTGTCCTTTCAACCATCATATTGTAGCTTTTCTGCTATGTTTAGGATCATTGTGCTTCAATGGGCCAAGCTCCACCCGGTGGACACATGGCCTTACATTTCACTCTAACATTCTTTGGTAATAAGATGAGTCACTCAATGTCTTCAAGGTGCCCAGAAAGTACGGAGTGTATTTTGTTCCATTTTGCTGCATGCAAAGAAAAAATTTTGTAAAT
>NW_015153338.1:7255-8496 GCF_000732505.1 Cyprinodon variegatus | reverse complement strand
ATGTAATAGAGTGACTATAGGGCCATTTTGATATAACATAATTTCATACCATATATATAATTAGGGGGTCCCCGCTCCATCTAGCCATCAGTTTGGGGTCCTTGGTCTGGAAAACGTTGAAGACCCGTGTTCCAGAGAATAAGGAAGAACATTGCATCTAAGACTATTTGAATTAGTTTAGTGTTTTACGTTTGGATTTTCTAACACATCCTGCGCTTGCCCTGGAAGATCATAAATAGGATTTCCAGAAAGACATGGAATAACAGCTGCTTTTCTAAGCTCATATTATGCACCAGCAATGTTCATTGAATCTCTGTGTAGATAGGGATCTTGTTTTATTCAACTAATTACATGATTAATAATGTTTAGACTAAATTTTTCTTGTGATTTTATTAAAATTCTGTCGACTTAAAGCAAAATTAATTAGAATTTAAATAGTTTTGGGTTCCTTAAAGGTATAGATGAGGATGTTCTTATTCTGGGTGGATCATCTAAATAAGCGGTCCTCCTAATTTTCAATCATTCTGGTGATATGTTTAAGTAAGGCTGTCCTACGTCCCCATTTTCACTTACCGGTGGTGAGTCTGACATAGTGGAAAAATTGCACATGTTCTTTTAGAAAGTAAGCTTGTATGAGTGATGCAAACAGCAACTTTTAAACAGAGCGAGTAGAAATGGGCTCATGCATGCTGGGTACAGGGTTGTGCACACGTATTTCTGGTGGAGAGGATGGGTCTTTTTCCAAAATTTGCCCAAAATCCCTTACTATATCTTTAGGTTAGGGTTATAAAAATAGTGTGTTTTTGCTGTACTAGATTTAAAGCTTATTAAGCACATTTGGGAAACTTAAGGAAGAAAAAGTTCCTCAAGCTCCTTAGCTGGAAACATGTCTCTAAATTTAAGGTGCAACCTTATTGTCATGAACCGAGGACAGATGGACCCAGTATTCAAGGAGAGACAGTCAGTAGGAAGGTTCAAACGTTTAATAAATGAAACAAAACAAAAGTGGAGCTGTGGCTCGCGGACACTGCAGGCGGGGGGGCAGGGCACTCTGCACCCAATCTCAGACACTCTGGTTTAGCAGTCCAGACCAAGAATGTCCCAGTGCTGCAGTTCCAGAGGTGATGCTGAAAGCCGATCCTGGTGAGGGATCCAGAACAGACAGGAACCGAGAACAGGCAGGATCCAGATCAGACAGGAACAGAACAGGTGGCAGGATCCAGACTTCCAGGCATCCACAG
>NW_015153338.1:3383-4635 GCF_000732505.1 Cyprinodon variegatus | reverse complement strand
GCGGAGATCCAGGTGGGAAAAGGGTCCCAGTGTTCTCGCGCACCTCGCTCTTCTAGCGGGTCAAACTTCACGAGTTGTTTTCCATGATTTCGGTCATAAAAACAAAACAAGCCGGCCTCCTGTCTGCGGCGCTGTCTGCGGTCAGCTACAATCTGGGAGAGGAGCAGCGGAGCGTCTGTGGAGGGGGCGGGACATCTGGAGCCGAGGTATTGAATTGCACTCATTGCACTGATTTTGTGCAGTATTTTTTGATGCAGCTTTCATTGATTTATTTCAAACTTGAAACTTTGTTTAGCCTGTAAGGTCTAAAAAAAAAAAAAAAAATGTATCGATTAATCGATTAATCGAATCGAATCGAATCGTGGAGTATTCTTGAGTATCGAAAATAATCGCATCGTTGGGTCAGGAAATCGACACTGAATCGAATCGCCATGATGGATGTGATTTACACCCCTAGTAGACACATTAATTAATACAATCGGAGGTGTCTGCTTGGTTTAGAAAAGGACCTTCCTGTTTTCTTTTCTACTTTTAATGGGGAAAAAAAAAAGTGGAGTCAAAAAAGAAAATCTTTTTTTTTTGTCTAAACATAAATAAATCATATAGTAAAACCTGTGATCATAAGGTAACTTTATCTCTCACCTTTACCCTGGTACCAAAATGTTGCATTTAGACCTAATATTTGAGAAGCTATTCTTGGTTCATTGCAATTGATTATTTTCAGGTGGAAGTTGCTCCTCGAACCACATTGGCTAAGCTAAAACAGTCCCCCTATAGTTCTGTTAAATCCATCATCTGCACATAGAAATATGATAGACCAATTGCAGAGATACCAAGAGATGGACATCCGCCTAAGCTGACAGCAAGGAGAGCATTAATTAGTAAAAGTTACAAATGGTTTTAATGGAAGAATGATCAGAAAACAGAAAAGTTTTTGAATGATACTCCTGTTTGTAATTTGCTGCAGAGGAGACCTAGCAAAGATGGTGCACAATGCTACTGTAGCCTAGTGCATGTGTGGAGAATAGAACACCTGAAAAGACCAGCTGCATTTTATAATGTCCTAGTCAAAGTACAGACATTGATCAAACTGAGAGTTTGTGGTAAAACTGTAAAGTTGCAGGAGTTATCACCTGGAAAGTTTCTCTTTTGTTATATCAGGCAACATTGCGTGGAGTGGAATGTAAGTTTCCTTTATATTTAAATTGGACTCTAAACTAAAAATAAACTGCAGAATATATTTTAATTGTCT
>NW_015153338.1:0-1382 GCF_000732505.1 Cyprinodon variegatus | reverse complement strand
TGAGCATAAAAAGTTGAATTAGGGGTGAGTCGTCCTTTAACAATCATATGCTACAGCCATTTCCACACACTGACCGTCAAAACATTCAGTTTCTGGATGTAGCAAATAATGTCAGACCATTTAAAAACAAAGTTGTTTAAAAAAATATTTATTTTTAAGTAAAAGTACCAAGTATCACATTATAATCCAAAGCATAATTTCATGCTTGTCCTAGCTCACAAAATACCACTAAATGATGTTTAAATGTGTGGTAATAAAGATGCAACAACATGTAATTATGCAGGAACGGCTGAACTCCTGCTAACTGACTGCATCTTTGCTTTTGTAGCTGAAAGGTAGAAGTAGTTAAAGTCAGAGCTAAATTCTCCAAATTTCTTGTTACTGTTGTTTTTAAAGCAATAATTTATTGGCAGTGCTTCAGAAGTTAACCAGCATAAACGATGTGGTATAACCAGTGGACCACATGTGACTTTAGGGATTAATCTGAAGGAATAAAACATTTTGAGACATGCATACCTGCCTAATCTTTAGTGCTTTAATGAGCCCAGAAGCCGTTGTTTTCATGGAGCTTGGAAGAATTCAGATGACTGTGTGGACTCCAGGGGAATCTGGAGGGGAGCCGATTGTTACTCCGGTCACACAGAAGATGCTGTGATATCAGCCCAGGAATCCAACATCCACTCAGCAGGAGGCCAGGATGATTTATCACTAATTCCCTTTCAGCCCGGCGAGTTCGTCTGGCTTCTAAATATGTTCTCCTCTTAGGGTGATGGAGGAAAATGTGACGAGATTATTAAAAAGCTAGATAGAGCCATCCTTTCTAATCTATCCTCTTCTCTTTTAAAAAGACCAGAAAACAATAACATCAAAAAATATGGAACCTCACCAGATCTTCTGAATTTCTTTTTTTATTTTTTTTTTAATGTGCAGCCAGTTATTAATTTTTTATTGCCCTTTACCCACTTGACTTATTGCTCATCGTGCTTCCATAAATCAGAGTCAGGCACTTTAATGACCCGGGAGCATCTCCCAAAGATGCTGCAGAGATAAATTCGGGACATTTCACACATTTTTCCTCCCAAAATCTAAAAGAAGCAGCGAATATATGATAAAAATCTAATTTTCTCTTTTGTTATATTGGGAAACATTGTGTGGATTGGAATTAAGGTTTCATTTATATTTAAATTGGATTCTAAACTAAAAATAAACTGCAGAATATATTTTAATTGTCTCTCTTGTAGATGTGTGAAGGTGTGAATGTAATGCCATGAATCATAGCGTGAGGGGTAGCTGTTGGCATGGTTTCATGGAGATGAAGACTATCTGATCACAGCAGGGAGGCTCTCATCTTAGCCAGGAATGTCCTGATTGCAGCTCGTTTG
>NW_015153337.1:11212-12594 GCF_000732505.1 Cyprinodon variegatus | reverse complement strand
TGTTAAAGCAGCTGCTCCATATATATAACCAGTGGTGTCAAAAGTACACACATTTATTACTTAAGTAGAAGAATAGATACTGCAGTTTAAAAACACTCTGGTAAAAGTTGAAGTATCAACTTGACCTCTTTA
Source organism: Cyprinodon variegatus (assembly GCF_000732505.1). NCBI lineage: Eukaryota > Metazoa > Chordata > Actinopteri > Cyprinodontiformes > Cyprinodontidae > Cyprinodon > Cyprinodon variegatus. The sequence continues at coordinate 12,462 of NW_015153337.1, read as the reverse complement.
CTCAAGTAAAAGTGAAAAAGTTTGTGCTCCAGACACTACTTAAAGTATAAAAGTATAAAGTAACCTTAAAAAAACAGCCAGATGCCACTATATGAATTGAAAGCTCAATTCTTCGACTATTTCTAAAAATTCTTTGAGATAGGGCCAAGGATGAGGGAGGTCTTGTTGGTCTCCATCTCCCGATATGCTCTCGCCTGTTTCTGACCTTGCTTCTTCTGATGATTCCCTTTGGCGTCACCACAAATTTGACGAATAGCTAACCAATGAGTGTTTGCATAACATGACTTGTCCAATGACACTAGTTTTTAATAGATTTGGATGGAGCCAATGATCTGCATAGGATGGAGCACATGACGTGAAACAAATATTTATAAACATTAAACCGAAGCCAAGAGTAACGAGTAATGTTTGTGTTAAAAATGTACGGAATAGAAAGTACAGAAACTGGTGTGAAAATGTAATGAGTAGAAGTCAGAAGTAGGAAGAAAAATAAGTAATGGAGTAAAGTATAGATACCTAAAAAAGTGTCCTTAAATACAGTAAAGAAGTATTTGAACTTCGTTTCTTGACACCTCTGAATATATATGAACTCAATCAGCAATGTTCTCCTATGCCATTTCCCTCTCCGTTGCAGCTATAGCTATTTCCAGAAACATTACACTTCTAGAAGACTGTCAGACTATATTGGCAATAATATACTTTATATCAAATTACACCAAATGCCTTAATCTTGTTTAGATCTTCAAAATTTGTCATTGTTTTAGGACTTCATTTTAAAAGTGAACTACCCTCTAAACTGAGTTCTTTGGTGTAACATGGTAAGTAAATATTCACCAGGGGGGTTATCAATTAGGTTTTTCTACAGGACAGACATTTGAAAGGCTTCTGACATGTGTGAGTTCTCAGGGGAACCATTACATTTTTTGGGAAGTTTTCTCCTCATGTCAAACATGGGAAATTATTCTCTCCTGTCAGGGACGGTTTTAGGAAATTTGGGGCCTTAGGCAAAGACAGGCCGGAGCCCCTGAATTGAGAAGACAACACATCAAACAGACCCATTCTACAGATAGAGAAATGTTAATAGAATAGACATCCATTATCTGTTCTAGGTTGTGTCCCTCTCTTCTTGTCCCTTTTCTTCTTGTTTTCCTCTCTATGTTTTGTACTCAGCTGACTTTTCATGCTGTCTCTAAAGGAATGAATGATTTTTTCCAAGCACTAAGCTCACTTAGCTGATTGCTCCTTCCTGT
>NW_015153337.1:2823-4609 GCF_000732505.1 Cyprinodon variegatus | reverse complement strand
TCCAGTGGCTTTAAGCGTCGGCTTAGCCCCTACAAATAAAGTCAAACCGAAGGTCCCAAGTCAAGCTTTTAGAAAGGACATCGAGACATAGATGAAGTGTCTCGTATTATTGGATCAAAGGATTCCTTCCTAATTATGCTGGTGTGGCTGGCTGTCACCTGTCGGCACCTGTGATGTGGGGAGAATGCGAGCGGCGGCTTGGGAGGAGAGGAGCGACGGCGCAGCGGAGGCAGCAGCGCGCAGAGGATGACCGGCATGCTGAACGACTGATTGGAGTGGTTGTGCGGGCAATAGGAGAGATGCCATCAGCGAGCGTGGGTTTGTCATCCATCAGTGGAGGAGCGAGCAGGAGAAACCTGAGGAGCTTCAGCGGCTTGGTTTTGCAGGTGTGACACAAACGTGGATTTTCCACACATAGGTACGTGTAGGGCTACACTCAGGCCATGGCTATTTAAAGCAGCAATGCGTAATTCCAGTGCACTGGTTGTCATTTGAATAAAAATAATAAAAATAAATAAATAAATAAAAAAACGTAGATAAGTAACTTCACAAACAAACTATTTTTTTCTTGGGCTGACATTAAAATCCAGCTCAACCATGGAAAACTCTGATGCACATAAAAACACTGACTTAACTTACTGCCAAGGCCTTGGCTGAGAAGATTTAAAAATTGCAGAATATTAGAAAAGTCAAACTGAATAAGGCCGCCAGTATGTCAGTATTGAAGTACATCTACAATGAAGGCACACGATTTCAAGCGTTTGTGGCAAATAGAGTCTCTGCTATAAGAGAGGCTTCACATCCTTCTCAATGGAGACATATCTGCTCAGAGGGCAATCCAGCGGATGCCGCCTCAAGAGGAATGAGAATATCAGACTTTGTTGAACATCAAAACTGGCTTAAAGGGCCCAATTTTTTATGGAAATCTGACCAGGAATGGCCACAAGCTTCCTTTGATCCTGTGATAGAAGTTGATGACCCTGAGGTCCACAAAAGTGCAGCTGTGAATGTGTCATCTTGTAATGAATTAAATCCTACTGATCGGCTCATCAGTTACTTTTCTGATTGGCAAAAGCTGAAAAAATCAGTCGCTTGGTTTACCAAGCTAAAATCCATCCTACTCAAGCGTTGAAGAAGGAGAAAGACTACCAACAAATTTTCTCAAGATGAACTGAATGAGAAATCTGCTCTGAATTTAGAGGATATGTCGAATGAGGAGTTTGACATCGTACGCTATTGTCAGCAACAGCAGTTCAAAGTGTCATGATGGGTTCAGAAAAGCCCAATATGCAGAACACAACGGAGTCTGATGAAAAGTTTAACAGAGTTTATTAAAGCACAAGCACATGAGTGATAACACTGGAACTGGTTCAGGCCGGGAGGCAGGTTCACTGGAGTCTGTAAGGATTACAGTTCAGTTAGCTCTGGGACTGAAGAGTTTGAGTTTGTGAGTTGCTGAAGAATACCTTGAGGAGTCCGGGTTATAGTTTGAGAGAGGAACTGTTGGGTCCAGAGACTGTTTTGTTCAGCAGAGTCCGATAACCGCTTCAGCGTCTTACTTCTTACTTGAGGGCAGACCTTGGTTTGGGGTTTCCAGCTCTTAGCCAAGAGCTGCAGGGGAATCCAGAGAAGAGTCTTCAGGTTTGGCTCAGAGGGCAGGCTCGGCAGGTTAAGCTCATCCAGAGCTTACAAGGGAAACAGGATTCCTGAAAGCAGAGACAAGGAGGTGTTAGAATCTAATCTCATCAGAGATAACAAAGATTCTCAGGGGATTGCTAGGCTCAGG
>NW_015153337.1:0-1303 GCF_000732505.1 Cyprinodon variegatus | reverse complement strand
TATTTAAGATGAGCTTTTCTGTTTTATTCTTCCCTTCACATATTATAGCAGAATATCGCTAGTGATACTGATAAAAAAAAAGAAAACACAAGCATTTGCTTGAAAGCAGATCGCGGACAGCAGTGTCTACTCCTTTCTCTGAAAGCAAACCGCTCCTTGTTTATTTCAACACATTTCTTTAAAAATTCTCTCGTTGTTTCACGGCGTCTAAATGTCTCCTATCCCATTGAAAACTGTTGTCAACCATATACAAATAAAAATGAAATAGAAAATGACTGTACATGTAATCATAAAAGGCTATATCCAGAAATAATTTTGTTTTCTATGTGAAATTTAGTAGTTAAATCTATATTTGTGTTTTATATTAACTTACAATTTCTCTATGTGGTACTATCTTTAATGAACAGTCTTTGTTCTAACATGAGGCATTTTATTTCATCCCATATCCCCATCAACTCTACACATCCAACATAGGAATATACACATTGTTAAGATTAGGATTAGACACTAGGCTTGAACTACATCAACATAGTGTTCGCTGTAGACTTTATCTGCCTGTCTGTCTCTGCTGTAATTTGCCCCCCATGTGTAAACTGGACACCCCAGCTTTATCATTTTTGGCTTATAAACATGTTTTATGATGACAAAAAAACCTACTGGAACTTTGGAGGTGATAAACCTTTGTTTTGTAAAGCTACAAGGGGGAACAGATTTAAGCAGCCTGTATTTCCCTCCATTAATCTGTTCCCCATTGTAACTTTAGTGACAAGTGACTTTGTAATCATTTAGTTTTTCCATGGAATTTCCAGATTGTTCATCACTTGATTGTTCTGAACTGGACTCCCCTTCAATTGATCTCTGCTTTTTCTCAGTTTTTGACTCTATTCTCTTCCAATCTTTATTCCTTTTGACTATTTCCTTCTTCCTTCCCACTGTTGGGATCTGGAGCTGTACCACCTTCCTCCAGCAGAGTGCGCTGTGGTTCTCCTGAAGCTGGAGTCTTCCAGCACACCTGAGACGCATCTACTCATCAGGAGACCTCTCCTCTATAATCAGCTGCCAGACCTTGCTTCAACGCCGCAGTGTGACCTTAGTTTGGTTAGCAACCAGAGCCTTGAACCTGAAGAATCTTAGTTGTCTCTTGAGAGAGATCAGATTCTAACTCTCCTCTGTTTTTGCCTCACAGGAAACCTGTCTCTAGCCTGAAGCTCTGGATGAGCTTAACCTGCCAAGTCTGCCCTAGAGAGCCTAACCTGAAGATTCCTATGTGGATTCCCCTGCTGCTCTTAGTGAAGAGCTGGAA
>NW_015153336.1:13270-14758 GCF_000732505.1 Cyprinodon variegatus | reverse complement strand
GGAGGAGTCTTCTGCTGAAGGAGCTTGTGTGCTGGACCAGTGTGTCATGGAGAGGATGTGAGTCATTGTCTAAGATGGACTGAAACCTGGACAGCATCCTCCTCTCTGCCACGGTGGTCAGGGTGTCCAGCTGCTCCCCCACAACATCACCGGCCCTCTTGATCAGTTTGTTCAGTCTGTACTTATACTCCTCCACAGTGTCAACAGGAACCCCCTGGATGGAAACAGGGGTCACAGGTGTTTTGGTCCTTCTCAGATCCACTATTAGCTCCAAAGCAGGAAAAGAAGGAATAGTGAACTTTTCCAAACAGTTTCCTTTTAATTTTTTTCCTTTTTTTATTGTAAAGTGAACAAAGACTGCACTCATGAGATTACAGAGTGGAATAAAGGTGAAAACCACCGGAAGCATGAACAAATTAAAGCAAATTATATAAACCATAGCCAGTTAAACAACATGCTGCGGTCATTTTGCATATCTCTGATGTTGCTGCTATTTTCACATATCCATTACTGTAAAAATGTCCATAGCTGGATATTGGTTATTTTTTCTCCAGATGCACAGTTTTATATCGTTAAAACACTTTACAGTACAGTATTTTATTGTATATCTTTTAACTCTTTACTATTATGTTATTCTTATACATTTTTCTAAGGTCCACATGTGTGTGACCATTTTCTTTATTTGAATATGTACAGGTGCATCATGGGGGAGTGGTGGCCTAGTGGTGGCCTAGAGTTTCAAACCCACTCCCACAGACAGCCACTCTGGGTCTTTAAGCAAGACCCTTAACTCCCGATTGCTCCCTGGTGCCCCACGATGGCAGCCCACTGCTCCCCAAGGGGATGGGTTAAATGCAGAGGTAAATTTTCCCAATCTGAGATCAATAAAGTTTGGAATATTTTAATATTTTTAACAGTATATCACTTATTCAAAAAATGGCAAAATATATCCTACATTCATTCATAGACTGAAATATTGCAAGCCTTTATTTCTAACATTTTTCAGTATTGTGGCTTAAAAATAACACAAATATGTGCTACAAAATTGAAAATTATATAAAACATTAAGACTAGAAACTTGCTGCCTCTAGGGCAGGGTCTACAACCTGCAGCTCCAGAGTTTTTCTTTTTAACAATAAATAACACCCATTAGAGGAAAATCCTTCAATTTTATTAATTGCTTTCATCTTTTTGTTCATTTTAAAAGCTAAAAATACATATAATGGTTTGTTTTTTTAAGAAGGCAACATATTTCCTATAGTAGTTTTTAACAGAACCAGTAGGTCGTGTTTTATTAGAGACTCATTAAATATTTTGTGGCTCTAAAGGACTTTTACTTTCCCATACTTTGGAGAAAATGCCTCTTTGGCTATAAAAGGTCTATAAAAATGATCTAGGGCAGAGATTCCCAACCATGGGTACACATACTCCTAGTGGTTGGCGAGTGAAATGCCATGAGTACATGAAATATTTTCTTTCTTAGGTAGT
>NW_015153336.1:10491-12614 GCF_000732505.1 Cyprinodon variegatus | reverse complement strand
TTACTAAACTCAGCAGTAAGGAAACAATTTTTTTAAACATTAAAATAAATCTGTCCATACAAACCTTCAGAATCAAGGAGATAATCTGCCCAGAAGCTAAGTGTTCTGCTTTCTTTCTCTCGCCTGTTGCTTCCAACTGCACTGAGGTCTGGCTTGAACATGGTCTCCAATTCTACAGCAGTCAGGGCTTTGGCAGAATAGCATAACAGTGGGGACAGAACACTGGGATGCTTCTGCAACGCAGTAAAAAAACCAAGACTCGCCAGTCCATCTTTGAACCTGTTCAGGGTAGATACATAACAGTGCCCTAATTGATATATAGCATAAATACCAACTGTTCCACATCATAATTTCATTAAATGCGTTGCCGACCAGATGAGCAAGCAAACAAGAGCGAAGTGGTGGAACTGTAAAGATAAATTAAATCCTTTTATTTCTAACAATCCAGATGTTGCTATGGAAGAGAAAAAGTTAAGTTAGCTCTAAAGGCGAGTTCACATTGCAGTGACCATGTTGGGACTTTCCTGACAAATCGGCGGTTGTTTGTAAAGCAGACGACAACCCAGAAAAACAGCAATGCTGTGATCATGTTCTGCATGATGAGATCTTAAAGAGGAAAAAAGTCCTACCCTATTTACAGAAATATCTCAAATTATTTGGCAAGTATTAGTAGAACAATAAATTCTTTAATCCCGATTTTACTAAAATGGGAAAAAATGATGGGTTAGCACCTGGAAATAAAAGGAGAAGAGCTGGTTAAATTTGATATGTGATCTGATACTTAATCAGCTTTTCATAAATATCTGAAGATGACTGGCTGCTTTGATGGACAATTTGGAATTTTGTATTAGTAATATTTCGATCATTAATGGCAGTTTTGCCACTTACCGTTGGATGGCACTGTGGTTTCTGTCGATGATGTACCATCGGAGATACTCCTCCACAAAAGCTTTCTTNCAGATAGTTGCTTAAAAATGAATGCATGAGTGATGAGTTATTTTGTGATAATTAAAGCTGTATTCTTATTCGATACAGAAACATTCCTGACAGCAGGACATATAGCTACCTCTAAAAGATTTTCTGCATCACCTACGTTATTAAAAACCTGCTGTTTGTATAAAAAGAGCAGCACAAAGAAATTGTTCAGAACTGAGCAAACCCTTGTTATGAGAGTGATGTGACTGCTGAGAATGTTGAGATAAATCAGTGACAGTAGTGAAAAATTAACACTTGAAAGTATATTATTCCAGAAATTGAAAAAAAATGTAATCATGGTCTAATCAACTTCTAACAGAAATTTCTGTGGAATATTTGCTCTCCAGAATACATGCTGCTTCAGAAAAGGATACGCCTTTTCCAAACCAATGAAAAAACTGAGTTTGCCCAAACAACTATGCTTGGTAGCAGGATTGTTTAATAGAGTAATGTGTTGTCAGAATCTGACTCAGGCTTTAGACCTTTCTAAAACAGAAAAGCCAGGGTATGCAGGAATTAAACCTAGAAACTGCTCTGAATATCCACTAATCCAACTTTCTGAAAAAGGGCCCTCCTCTTTTCTTTCTTTAAAGACAAAAATATTTCACGATGTATGCTGCAAGATAACACCGCATTATTGGTTAATGCAGAAGGGTTTTCATTCTGTGAAGATGTAAATTAGGTCTACCTGTGAGGCAAGAGATAGAGTTCATTTGGAATCCCCCCAGGACATGATGCAAGCCTGCTTGGTTGGATCCTACGTTTGTTCCAGAGGTCTTTGCATTCATCCAGGTCTTTCTGGATTACACTGCTGAAGCAGAATCTCAGCAAGCATCTGTGTTCATGGCTTCCATTGAAGTTTGCAGAGTCTCTTAGGTCCCCAAACAAGTCCATCCAAAACTGAGACCTGGGGATAAATTAGATTTAGGGCTGAAAAATATGGCGAAAACTTTATCTCATGATATATTTATTTATTTTGGTTGATACCATATAGCTAGATACAAAATAAAATTCACAGAAAAACTGCAAGAATGCCCACAGCAGATGCCTGTTAAAAGATTTTAGGGAAAAAAATGCTTTAAGAAAATACAACATACATAAACAATGAATTTCAGTCAGTGACCAAAGCTGTAATATTAGACTTATGT
>NW_015153336.1:8711-9336 GCF_000732505.1 Cyprinodon variegatus | reverse complement strand
CTGTTCAGACGACGCAACTACTCTCCACTTCCTGAAGTGCGGCATGTGATTATGACCGAAATTAGAGGACCAGGACAGTTGTTTGGCTATCGGACCAAAACAAAAACACAAGCTGACTGTCAAGCGGGATGTCGTTATGAGACTGTTGAGGCAACTTAATCCTCAAGGGATAGCTGCAAAGGACTCGCAGAAGGTTTGCAAGACGCACGTATCACTCCATGGGTCCCAATTACTGTACATATGGCATGTAGATGGCTATGACAAACTGAAGCCATATGGCTTAGCCCTCTCAGGGTGCATTGATGGCTTTTCAAGAAGGATGATGTGGCTTGTTTGTGGAACAACAAACAACAATCCATCTATCATCGCTCACAATTATATATCCTGTGTAAAGAGTCTTGGTGTGATACCAACGAGACTGCGAACAGACTTCGGAACAGAAAATGGGAGTCTAGCGGCGATACAGTGCACCCTCCGTCATGCACATACAGACCATTATGCTGGCTCAGCAAGTCACAGTTATGGATCATCGACAGGGAATCAAAGGATTGAGTCATGGTGGTCTTTTCTCAGAAGAGGAAGGTGTGTAGTTTTGTTTCTGAAAAGTGTAATACACAGTGGAAGC
>NW_015153336.1:0-1385 GCF_000732505.1 Cyprinodon variegatus | reverse complement strand
AAAAAGCAGACCAACTGTACTTATTCCCAAAGATTCCTATTCTGGAAGCTTAGAAGAGAAACTTCTTCAAACCTTTGTAAACAAGTCCAGTTGTTCTGCTTTTTACTTTTTTTGGAATGACCATGACCTGGATGACTGACACTTTTCACCAGCAACAGTAAAAGCTAAAATTCCTTAGGTAGATTGCATGCTATGATATAACTTACTCGGTTTCTGCCACTTTTTGTAATGGACTGCTTTCATGGCGAGGTTCCCATGGCTGAAATAAAGATACAAAACATTTAATTTGCATAGTTCTACTGAGCTGAGGTAATAGGTAAAAAATTGTAGTGGTTAGGGCTGGGTGATATAGCTTAAAATAAAATCTGAATTAAACTAATAACTTAAAGCGCCTCTTATTATACAAAATAAGTTCTCTTTACAATATTTTGCAAATATATTGTTCTAAATAAATATTCAGCATTCTATAGGCAAAATAAAATCCCTATTTTTCAAAAATTAAATCTTAAAAATGTGTATTTTTGAATTAATTGGTTCAATAGATTTATCACCCAGTCCTAGTAGGTGTGTTGGTTGCACAATCAAAATATGTTTTAAATTACTTACCAATGTATCAGCAAGATCACAATTAGATGACTTTCTAATAACAATCTCAGGATCAGAGTCAGAGAGGTTGAACAATTCCCCAGCTGCAAAACAACAAAACTAATTAAATTAACTTAATTAGTACAAAAATAGAATACTACATTTAGTTAATAAAGACAGAGTCATTTAAAAAGGCATAAACACAGCAAAAGGGGGAAACTTGTGATCCAGAAGATCACAAAATATGGATATTTCTAGTTTCCAGGAAGTAACTTTGCACATAGGAACTAACTTTAGTAGGTTTTTGGATGAGTTATTAAGCGATGAATGTTTTTCACTATATGAAAATTTAAGTGTGTTGGAAATACGGCATTGTAAAGAAAACTCCACACACAAACATTGAAGCTTACCCTCTTCAAAGTCCCTTTTCATGCAGATGAAAACAGTAATTCTTTGATATGGCTTGCCAACTTCTGCCTTATATGCCTCAAGGGTAAATTGTCTTTGTGTCCCTGGGATGTTAATGACCTCTGTCCCATCTGGATACACAAGGACAAAAGGTCCATCTTTAACATCTTTGTTGAAGTCCTTCATTTTTTTTACGGCCTGACTGAGCAGTGTTGTGGCATTGGTGTCAGGGTCTGTTGACAGGGAAATAGTTTTTCCACGTTGTGGCATAAGACCATGTTTCTGTATGGCCATCAAGCCAACATTAATCTGAAAGGAAAAGGATAAAGAGAGCACGGTTTAAAAATCATCTCTAACTTTGCTTGGATTGCTTACACCTTGCTATAATGCTA
>NW_015153335.1:10986-12621 GCF_000732505.1 Cyprinodon variegatus | reverse complement strand
CTGGTTCTAACGGATCAGACTGGTTCTAACGGATCAGAAGGTTCTGGTTCTAACGGATCAGACTGGTTCTAACGGATCAGAAGGTTCTGGTTCTGCATACTCGGTCCCTGACCAGAGGAAGGTGTGGAAGGTCCTAAAGTTCTTTGTTTCAAAGAATGGAACCGTCTGAAGGACCCAGCTGAGAACTGAGAACTGGTCTGAGGGACCTCAGAGTCCCAGGAACCAGAACCGACCCGCCTCCATCAGCAGAACCTCAGTGGTACCTTCTCCACGTCGGCCTTCTTGTCGTTCAGCAGCTGCTGGGTTCTGCGGTAGGCGTCGGCGATCAGGGCTCGGACCTCGGTGTCGATGAGGCGGGCCGTGGCCTCGCTGTAGGGCTTCTCCAGAACCATCTCGCCCTGCCGCGGCAGGTCGAAGGACACCTGGCCCACCTTTGGGTTCATCCCGAACTGAACGATCTGCAGAGGACAGCGGGTGAGACAGAGCCGACAGCCGGCGGGACAGTTCCGTACGGCGGGGGCCTCACCTGAGCGTAGGCGCTCTGTGTGACCTTCCTGAGGTCGTCCTGGGCGCCGGTAGTGATGCGGCCGAAGAAGATCTCCTCGGAGACACGTCCTCCCAGCGTCATGCACATGCGGTCCAGCAGCTGCTCCCTGGTGTACAGGTACTGCTCCTTGGGCAGGTACTGGGCGTAGCCCAGGCCCCTCCCTCTGGGGATGATGGACACCTGCTCGGATCAGAACACCATCAGCCATCGGGCCTCAGCCTGCAGAACCACAGCCCACCCGTCACAGAGACCTTGAGCAGAGGGTCGGCGTGCTCCAGGAACCAGCCGGCCACAGCGTGACCCGCCTCGTGGTACGCCACTGTCTTCTTCTCCTCCGGCTGCAGAACCTGAGTCTTCTTCTCCAGACCTGCATCACAAACAGCAAGAGGTCAGAGGTTCTGACACAGCTGCACCCGGACTCTATGGTCCCAGTTCTGCCAGGTCCTGGTTCTGGTCGGGAACGCGCTCACCTCCAATGACTCTCTCGATGGCCTGCTCAAAGTGCTTCTGGCTGATGGTGTCTGCCAGGTGGCGCGCTGCGATCAGCGCCGCCTCGTTGCAGACGTTGGCGATGTCGGCGCCTGTCAGACAGCGATAGAGGACAAAGGCTCAGACGCCTGGCTCACCTGGCCGGCTGCTGGCCCCTCCCACCACCTACCTGAGAACCCGGGCGTCAGGGCGGCCATCTTCTTAGCCAGAGCGTCTTTGTCCAGGTCAGAGCCCAGCTTCAGGGGACGCAGGTGGACCTTAAATATGGACGCCCGTCCTTTAATATCCGGGGGACCTGCAGCAGAACGGAGATGGGTCACTTCCTGTCCCTGACGGCGGCGTGGGCGTGTCCATTTAACTCACCGATGTAGATCTGCCGGTCAAAGCGTCCGGGTCTGAGCAGGGCCGGGTCCAGGATGTCGGGTCGATTGGTTCCGGCCAGAACCACCACGTTGGTGGCGGTGTTAAAGCCTGAGGGCAGAGAGCAGTCAGTCAGACTGGTTCTAATGGGTCAGACTGGTTCTAATGGGTCAGACTGGTTCTAATGGGTCAGACTGGTTCCAATGGCTCAGACTGGTTCGTATGGGTCAGACTGGTTC
>NW_015153335.1:4643-7067 GCF_000732505.1 Cyprinodon variegatus | reverse complement strand
GTATGGGTCAGACTGGTTCATATAGGTCAGACTGGTTCTAATGGGTCAGACTGGTTCTAATGGGTCAGACTGGTTCATATAGGTCAAACTGGTTCTAATGGGTCAGACTGGTTCTAATGGGTCATACTGGTTCCAATGGGTCATACTGGTTGGTATGGGTCAGACAGAGGGCAGCGTCAGTCCTCAGCAGGCGGATGTAGAGAGGAACCCACCGTCCATCTCCACCAGCAGCTGGTTCAGGGTGTTCTCCTGCTCGCTCTGGCCGCCAAAGTTCCCCCGGCCGCGCTTCCGTCCCACCGCGTCGATCTCGTCTATGAAGAGGATGCAGGGAGCGTTCTTCCTGGCCATGACAAATAGATCCCGGACCTGTAGGAGACAGATATCAGCGCCGCCGCCGCCATCATCATCATCTTCCTCCTCCATCAGATGCTCACCCTGGCGGGGCCCACGCCCACAAACATCTCAAGGAACTCGGAGCCGTTGACTGTGATAAAGGGAACGTTGGCCTCGCCCGCCGTTGCTTTGGCCAGCAGAGTCTTCCCTGTTCCTGGGGGCCCCGTCAGAATGGCCCCCTGCAGAGACACAGGACAGGACAGGCCACTGAGATGGTCGCCGAGGGCCGGGTGGACCGACACCTCTGCCCCGCCATGCGGACCGACCCATGGCGGACCTGTTCAGCCTCACCTTGGGGATCTTTGCCCCCAGGTCCTGGTACTGTTTGGGGTTCTTCAGGAAGTTGACGAACTCCATGATCTCCAGCTTGGCTTCCTCGCAGCCGGCCACGTCTTTGAACTTCACATCGATCTCGTCCTTCAGGATCTTGGCCGTGGTCTCGCTGACGCTGAACAGCCCCCCCATTCCCCTGCCAGGGCGGCCGGCCCCCGCTGGGCCGCGCCGCAGCATGAAGAGCAGGAAGCCGATGATGAGGACGGTGGGCAGCATGCTGAGCAGGAACGTTCTGCAGAACAAAGACAGAGGGCGTCAGGCCCGGCCGGACGCCGCGGCGGCTCCACGGCGGCTCCGCTGCTCACCCGTCGCTCTCAGTGGAGTAGACTACGGGCAGGCGGTTCTCGCTCTCGATGCCTAGCTCGCTCTGAGCCGTCTCCAGGTTCCTCTCGAAGGTGTCCACGCTGCCGATGTTGAACCAGACGTACTGCTGCAGGAGGAAACACGCGAGTCAGAGACAGGTAGCCCACCTGGCATCTTAGCCCACCCCTCAAACGCACCCCGTCCAACGGCGTCTTCCCAGGAGAGAAGACCACTTTGACGTAACGCTTGTTGACCACGTCCAGCCGGTCCACCTGACGGAGACAAACCGGCAATCAGAGCCCTGACAGAACGCTGGTGGGCGGGGCGAGGGAACCGCTGTGGCGTCTTACCACTCCCTTGGACAGGTAGTTGTTGACAAAGTCCTTCCAGGTAACCTCCCGTCCTCCATCACGCAGGAAGAAGTAGTAGGTGACGGCGGTCCAGAAGGCCACGCCGCTCAGCAGGTACATGCGGAACTCCTTGTCATCCCAGGGAACGTCACCCTGAAAGAGGCAGCAGCTGAGTGGGGGCGCGTCAGGCTGGGCGACCTACAGCCAGCAGGTACTCACCTTCTGCAGGCGGCTGTACCAGTGGGACTCCTCCTTGCGACCTCTCTTCCCTCCGCCTCCCGACCCTCCTCCGGACCCGCCGTCCGCCCCGCCTCCAGACCTCCCAGAGGGTTTCTGAGCGTTGGCAGCCTTGGATTCTGGAATGGATCAGAACCTGGAGCATCAGCTAGCGTGTTTGGAGGATGCTCAGTTTAGAGCATCAGGATGAACCCAGATGGTTCTGATCCACCAAGGCAGGAACCAGGTCCTCCAGCCTGGTTCTGGTTCTCCTGATCTCACTGAGCATGCTCAGACTGGGTCTGGTTCTGGTTCTGGTGGCGGCTGGTTTACCTTTGGCTGCAGAGTCTGACTCAGTCGTTCTGCTCGCTTTCTGACCTTCTGGGAAGTATTTCTCAAATCCTGAAGAGAGAAAAAAGCGTTAGTCTGTGGAACCGCGTGGGGCGGGTCATTGCCATGGTGATGACAGTGTGAGAAGGTCGCCATGGTGATGACTGTGGTCAGGGGAACAGTGAAGCTGCGTTCATACCAAGCGCAGCAGGAGCAGCAAAAACGCATCTGCTGCTTCATTTTTGATGTTTGTACCAGTTTAGTTCTGCGTTGGAAAAGTGGGTCTGATGCGCGGTGGGCGGAGCTACTATGGGAGAATTATCCTTTGGGCAGTTCTTGGTTCTGACCCACCTTTGGGCGGTTCTTGGTTCTGACCCACCTTTGGGCGGTTCTTGGTTCTGACCCACCTTTGGGCTGTTCTTGGTTCTGACCCACCTTTGGGCAGTTCTTGGTTCTGACCCACCTTTGGGCTGTTCTTGGTTCTGACCCACCTTTGGGC
>NW_015153335.1:0-1063 GCF_000732505.1 Cyprinodon variegatus | reverse complement strand
TGTGGCCCCTGACAGGTGGATGTGAGTTGAAGGTTCTCCCTCTAATCGGTGCTCTAACCCGGTGTAGGTTAACCGGTTCTAACTGGGTTTTTTTCTTGAACTGAGGAAAGCCGCCGCTGGGTGTCGCTGTGGCGCGTATCGGGGACTCTGTGGTGATGGAGTCTGCGGGCTGTGTGGAGGAATGAACCGGCTCATCGACCACTGTTTCCCCGCTGTAGTCGGACTGTCAGCGGCCTTGGGTGATTCGCAGAGTGGAGCTATCGCCGCTACTGAGCTATGAGGTAACATGTCTGCCGCTGTCAGGTTCTAACCCGGGCATGAAGTCCAAGAAGAGTCCGGTGTTCTGGTGACAGTCAGTGGGAAGGACAGCTGCAGCTGGCTCCGCTAGCACTGCTAGCACAGCAGCTAATAGCCTGGAGGACGCTGCCACCTCCATGGAGCTCCAGCTAGCCTCTGTTAGCTCCTGCTAGCCTATGCTAGGCCCTGTCAGTCACTGTTAGCCCCTGCTAGTCACTGTTCGCCTCTGCTAGTCACCGTTAGCCCCTGCTAGTCTCTGTTAGCCCCTGGTAGTCCCTGTTAGCCCCTGCTAGTCTCTGTTAGCCTCTCCTACTCTCTGTTAGCACCTGATATTCTCTGTTAGCCCCTTCTAGTCTCTGTTAGACCCTCCTAGTCTCTGTTAGCCCCTGTTAGCCTCTCCTAGTCTCTGTTAGCACCTGCTAGTCTCTGTTAGCCTCTGCTAGCCTCTGTTAGCCCCTTCTAGTCTCTGTTAGCCCCTGGTAGTCCCTGTTAGCCTCTCCTAGTCTTCTGTTATTCTCTGCTAGCTGTGGGCTGTGGCTCCAGTGGGACTCGGTCATAGCTGTTGATTCGGTCATAGCTGTTACATGTAGGGAGGCACTGTCTAGATCCCAATCTAACCAGTAGAACCAGTGAGTGGTGCAGCTGGGAGCAGTGAGTCCTCTGGTCAGACATGTTGGAGCTGGCAGCAGCTGCTGGAGCAGAGGAGCCGTACCTGGACTGGGTCCTCCAATGACCCAGTTTACCTGGACTGGATGCTCCAGGGACC
>NW_015153334.1:11375-12645 GCF_000732505.1 Cyprinodon variegatus | reverse complement strand
AAGGATGAATTTAGACTCAATGAGACTTTTAAACTACTCCTACTAAATGAAAGCAGAGCTATTTAACTAGAAACTACTAAAGAGCATCTAGTAAAGTATTCATGCGGTTTTCCTTCCTACCAGTGCTGCTGACTCTGGTTCGGACTCCCTGTGGAAGCAGTGAACTCTGGGTTTCTCTGATTGGCTGCTGGCTTCCAACGAGATCCAGCCGGCCTGCAGCAGCAGCCCAGGTCAGGCGCATGAAGCAGGCTACGGTCGATGTGAAGTCGCCTACTTCCATGGTCTAGAGGGGCAACAAGAAAAGTGCTCTAACAAAATAAATCATTTCTTATCTCTGCAGGAAAAGTTTGAGGCTGGTACCTGAATGGCGACGCGAGCAGCAGGAATGATTTCCTCCACTCGTATGGACGAGCGCTCAGACAGAGACATCTGCCTGTAGGAGGACTTCTCCGGGGTCCCGCAGAGGGACAGCTGTCGTCCCGTCCTTCCCGCGTTACGGAACGGCCGGGACGACAGCGCATCGCCGTCCCTGATGACATCATCATCCAGTGCTGTCGGCATGCTCTGACCAACCAATAGGAACCTGCAGAGATCAGACCGTTTAGCGGGAAAGTGAGGCATAATATCATCGGATAATTCATAATTAATAGGGCTGGGAATTAAATCGATTCAATCTTCCAAAAATCGATTTCATTTTTATTTTCAGATTAGATCGTTTCCAAGTCGATCTGGTCAAATCGAAAATTGGATTGTCGGTACTAAAACCTTTTTTTTATAATTACCCGAATTACATTTCCCAATGCAAGGACAACGGGAAATGTAATTTTATAAAAATCAATCTTTGGTTATATAAATATTTAATTAGAGATTAAAATTAATTAGAAAATCAATTTAGTTTAAAGCAGCTCTAATAACCAGATTATTATGATAGAAGTTTAGATGAGTTGCAAAAGCTTAATAGTTCATAGAGCTTGTAGTAAGCAGTGCTTTGTTTAAAGAGGTTGGCTGCAGCTATTTCTGTTCAGAGTTTTTTCCTCTCTCCCGCTGCTCCCGTGTCCCCGCCTCTCGGTGTGACATCATCAAATCTGTCGCTTTGAGACATCTAATTTGCGATCGCATTTCACTGATGTACAGAGTCGCTGCACGGAGGAGGAGAGACACACAGCAGCACTCGGTGATTCTTAAAGGAATAGTACACCCAAAACATGATTAGCCTTCATTTTCTACTCACCCCCATGCTGAACAACACTCTGGAGTACTTTTTTGATAT
>NW_015153334.1:6768-8435 GCF_000732505.1 Cyprinodon variegatus | reverse complement strand
GCTCTGGTGAATTTCAATGGTGAAGTCCTCTGGAAATCTTCAATAATTGTTGTTGATTGCAGATGTGTCTAGTAGTTCCCATTGATTTAGCTTGGAAAGCGGGGAGAATGGCGCTAGGCTTACCGCACCGTGACGACGGTAGCCCGTCTGCAGCAGCCAGGGCCAACGGTAGCCCGTCTGCAGCAGCCAGTACTCACGTTCTTGTGAATTGAGAAACGGCCCTGATCTGAAACATGTCTGTGATCACGTCAGGCATAAACAAGTCTTCAGTAAAAACTATTTTCCTTCACCTGGCCAACTGAAGACAGATGGAGTAGACTCCCTGTCTGGTCTCATAGTCCACTTCAGATGGGATGGAATCTCTCTGCATGACATTCACCACCAGACTGCAGAGAAAACAAAGAAAAGCAGCAGATGTCACATGGCATAAAGAGCCTGCAGTGTTCAGCCTGATCATCAAAAAGACTAAAACTTGTTTTTATCTAATTTTTTACCTAAGGCCTCCGGCTTTGAGGAAGTTTTCACAGAAGGACTTGCTGCTGGTTTTGGCCATCTCATCATCAGATGTTGGCATCAGCTTGGAACTCAGCACCTATCACACAGATGGAGACCAACCAAGATCCAGGGTTAGCACACCAGTTCACATGCTTGCATAAGGAAGGGGGACGGCACATACCTCCAGATTGTAAAGCACTCTGAAAGTAGACATGCCCGGGGCAGAGGATCGGAAAAGGGACTCCAAGATGGAAGCAGCGCTGGGCTGGTGCTGCTGTTTGGGAGTTACAGATGGAGAACGGGAGCCGGAGCCCTGCCCAAGGGTGAAAAGAGTTTTCTACAACAGAAACAGACGCAATAGGAAGATCATAGTGTCAGATAAACAAAACAAGAACAAAGACTCCACATAATCAGCATCCAGCACTGAGAGAAGAGCTTCAGACAATCGATTAGACTAGAATAGTAGAGATCTATAAAAAAAAAACACTAGTCCAGGATGATGGGGATGCTGTCAGGCACCTGGTGGCTCCAGACACTGGATTCTTTGGGAACAAAGTTGTCGAGTGCGTCCTGCACTTCAGGGTCTGTTGGAATTAGCAGCAGAAGCTTCCTCACACGAAGGATTATCCTGAAGAAAAAACAAAAAAGGACAGAAAATTAAAATTACAGAATTTTCAGCAGAGGAACAGAAAGCGACTTATTTGGATAAACTTAAATAACATTGAAAAAAATATGGAAATGTTTTAAGTAGCAATGCATAAATCGTGAAATTCTCGTTCCCTTTCTATTAAATTAGAAATACACTGATTGATCAAACATGTATCTATGTTTATTAACATTTAAAGGTGATAAAAAACTAAAAAATTTAATAAAAAAAGGTATATCTTGGTAAAAGCCTCCATGATATTTGTTTAAAGTAGCAGCAAATCTTCAAAGCATTTTATCTAGGGCTGAAACAATTGAACAGATTGATCGATTATTGAAGTAATTCTAGAATAATTTAGTAATTTATTAATAGTTAACTAGAGTTTAGAGACTGAAACATGCCTTTAGCTGACAGTGGGACCCACTTAGAGCAGGAATTATACCAAGACTGAAAAAAAACTGAAAAAAAACATTTAAAAATTTAGCATTTAAAAGTGGGAGCGCCGTTTTTTTTTTTTTTTTTTTTT
>NW_015153334.1:0-1092 GCF_000732505.1 Cyprinodon variegatus | reverse complement strand
CTCACTTTCTAAAAAAAACCCGGGACGCCCGGGACAGGACGTGAAATACGGACGTTTGGTCACCCTACTATATATGGGCAAAAATGGCCACTCCCAGACTCAGTGATCACAACGAAAATTATTGTTTCATTTTTTACTAAATAACACTAAATTCATTAAATCACCACGAACGTATTAGTTTTAGGTATAAATAATGATCTATTGATAATTCCTTGCTGACCAGACTTTTCCTTTAATGGATCAGGGCCAATGGAGTTGAAAGATTCCCAGTGCCTCTTCTGATTTATAGCTTTCATATACCTCTATAGTGATGACGTAGCGTTCAGCCAGTAACAGCAGTCGTTCAATAATGACCAGTTTTGTGGACCTGGGAACAAAAAAAAAAACAAAAAACAAACACAGACGTGGCTCAGCAACATCATTAAAATCTGATTTTATCATCACGTTATTAAATTGTATTATATTGGGACATTGCAAGAGGTTAAGTAACGATGCTCTTACCCAAACCCCCCTCTGTACCTGGAAGGTGATTGTACAGACGTGGCTACGGTTGGCATGGCGGTGGCCGTCAGCATCTTTGTTGCCTTAGTAACAGCATGGGTTAAAGTGGGCCCGCCCAGGGCCGAGCTGGCGGCCTGGGAACAAGGAGAACAGAAACGTGCTGTTGGGTGTTGATTTCTAAGGAAAAGGCTAAAACTCAGAGCTGCTCAGCTTTAAAGGGCTCACCTCCAGCCGCTTGTAGCAATCAGCGATGAACTTCTTGTGCAAAGAAACGGAATCCTGGAAGGCAGAGAAATGCTTTATTTTTTCCCCTCATTCTTAAAACCACAGATTTAGCAGACACCCTGAACCCAGCCTCCTAGGACAACAGAAATATGTTTAACTAATTCTGACATACAACAGGAGTATGTATGTTTATTACTCAAGTAGAAGAATAAATCCTACAGTTTCAAAACAGTTTCGTAGAAATTAGAGAACTCATTTAAGCTTTTTACTCATGTTTGGCTGTGACTCCATCCTGGAGAGAAATATCAGCTGTGCTGCTGCCATCAACACCTTTGTTTCTAGATGTTGGAGCTTGGCCTGTTTTCC
>NW_015153333.1:11364-12672 GCF_000732505.1 Cyprinodon variegatus | reverse complement strand
AAACCGTGCAAATGCTGAAGTAAAAATCAATTCTCCAGCAGCAGACGCCCAGTGCAGCTTCAATCAGGGATCAAGGTGTGTTGTGGCCAAAAGAACAAAACAGAAAATCTGCTAACTCCAAGGGGATCCAAGAGGCAGCTCAGAAATCTGGCCTGGAATGTCTTGTCCAAAGGTTCTCCTGTTTAGCAGTCCGTCAGCCGACTCAGAGCCTAATAGCTGTTGCCATGGCAGAAGGCATCTGTGTGGAATGAGTAAGTAACGCTTGAAGTGGCTCACGCTGCCTTTCCGCTCTTGCTGCGTAGGAGCAGCGGCAGGACTTGTGGAGCTTCTGAGAATCTGGGCGTATGTTTTCGCTGCTTGCCGCTGCTCAGCTTGTACATTAGCCATGCTCTTTCATTAATCAGCATTAACACAGTTCCACAGGGAGCCCGGTTCATACGGCGGTCCCACGGGGAGAGCTCCATCCCCTCTCATTTGTGGTTCAAACGTGAAGCGAGGTCTGTGAAAAGGGCCGTCTGATTAAAAGCTTTGGTTTTCTTCACCCCCTGTGAAAAAAAAAGATGAATATGTGGTGGCTTTTAGAGGCTGATGATGAATGTAGGTAATTAATAGAATCATATTATTCTCATGGACCTATACCTGAACCCAGAGACAATGATTTGAAATGGTGCCTTACAGTGAGGCATAATTATCATCTTCACTTATCTGTATCTTTACAAACCGCACCTATCAAGCAGCAAATGGGTCACCTCATTTAGAGCTCGTCTGAGGGCGTTAGAGCTCCTCTTTTTTAACCAACATCAAAGACAACAAGTTTGATCAAGATGCTTCTGTAAATGTTACATATTTCTCTTTTATCTTCACCTGACGTGCTGTATCAGATAATTACGGTTTGATGAAAGAACAAAATGAGGACTGAAATTATGCTTTGAATGTCGGATCAATTCTCTTTCATCCAAAGATTTGCGCTTCACATGAGCTGTTTAGGATTAGAAAAACACAGACTTCCTTCATTTTAACCATGGATTTAATTGACATTGCAGCTGGTGGGACTATAAAGAGACTATAAAGGTGAAACATGGATAACTCTCTTTTGAAAAAATATTTATTTAGTGCATAATGTGAACAATAAAAGGATCATGATGTTGAATATCTAAAAAAAACATGTTTAGAATAACAATATAAAATTGTGTTTGTTTTGCACAATGATTTGCTGATTTAAAGGAATAGTACACCCAAAACATGATTAGCCTTCATTTTCTACTCACCCCCATGCTGAACAACACTCTGGAGTACTTTTTTGATATC
>NW_015153333.1:4688-5730 GCF_000732505.1 Cyprinodon variegatus | reverse complement strand
TAAACAAGAAGAAGAAGAAGCAGCTTAGCCGGGTGTAGCAGGGAAAAGAATCAGTTGTTGTGGAGAATTGTGTGGGTATGGCGAGTGGGAAAGAACAGGAGTTGGAAGACGCGCCAGCAGCACTTTATAGGTCTGCTGTATGGGACCACTTTGCATTTAGAGTGACCTACGATGACGGCAGAAAGAAAGCTGGGGATAAAAGTGCAACAGTGTGCGAGCATTGTGCAACACGTGTTCCACTATACAAGACATAATAGATTTTCCTAACAATCAACATATACCGAACTGTGGATTTTATGAACCGTGGGAAAAAAGTATTAAACTTTTCACCCCAGTTAAAGGAACTGAGATCGATAGATTTCACTCAGTCGGCGCTTTATTTTCATATCTTTGCAAAGAGAGAAAAGTTCATCATTCGGCCCTTATTGCACCGTAATCAGCCCTGTTCTGATCTAGACAGAGTTTTTCTCCCTTACTTATAATGAGGAAAAAGCTGTGAAGGTTGTTTCACAGTCAAAACATATTACACACACTTTGGTTTAACAATAACAATTCTTGAGAAAGAATTTGGCTTGTTATGGGATAAGTATTAGTTGATATAAAACTCTTCTCACTCAGACAATTTGTGTCCTTGCAGGTGAAACAGACTGAGTAAAAAACTTTTTTACTGGATAAATAGCATTACTAAGTATATGAAACAAGAGAAATCAAAATTTTCCGACCACAAGTGACAGACATTCGCTTGCATCGAGTTGTTGACTTTGCAGCATTAACCTCACAATCTCCCTCTTTCCACTGGCTGCTAGGATTCAGGACGTGAACCATGAACTAAAACTGAACAGACAGACTGACAAAAAGACAAGTAATTATCTGGCCCTGAATGCTCAGGCTGAACTGAATATAAACCAGAGGAAACAGGTGAGAGGAATAAATTATAATTGAGGCAGGGGAGGGAAAACAACAGGTGAAAGGAATGACTAATTAAGGGAGAGCAAACAGGCCAGATCATGACATATATAGTTTATTATATTGGAAAAGACAT
>NW_015153333.1:0-1868 GCF_000732505.1 Cyprinodon variegatus | reverse complement strand
CAACCTAGAAAAGATAATGGATGTCTATTCTATTAACATTTCTATATCTGTAGAACGGGGCTGTTCTATGTGTTGCCTTCTCAGTTCAGAGGGCCCCCCGCCTGTCTTTGCCTAGGGCCCCAAATTTCCTGAATCCGCCCCTGCTCTAGCCACCATCATGAATCCATAAACATTAAAACATCTCCTAATTTAATGAGTTGCTTCACTCTTTTTGTCTTATGAAGGTTAAATTCATGTCATTAATTAATGTTTATTTAAACCACATCTTGAAATAAAACAATGTACCCATCCCACTCCTACCCCATTAAAAACCTGACAGAGTGCCCTTCTACTTATTTGTTTTGTAAAACAAATAAAAACAAAAGTAGTATTATAGAAAAATATGTGAAGAAATTACTGTTATTTGCTTTGACACTAAATCTCATTGACGGGAGATATATTCTACTAATAAATACAAACAAGGAGCCCATAAAAGCAATATTCTATTAACATTTCTCTATGTGTAGAATGGGGCTGTTCTATGTGTTGTCTTCTCAGTTCAGAGGGGCCCCTGCCTGTCTTTGCCTAGGGCCCCAAATTTCCTAAATCTGCCCCTGTGTTGCACAATTTTTAAACATTAAATTGACAAGAGATTAAGCATTTAAATTGACCATAAAAATGTTGGTTTTCCAACATTTCGAGCCAACAGTAACTAAAAGCTCAGCTGCAGATTTACAGGCTTTTGGACAGTTTTCATTATTTTAATCTTTTATCTTCAGATAAAAAATTAAAAATAAACTTTCTACAACAGTACTCTACAAAAGCTGATATATTCCCTTCCCTGATGCATCAGTATTTCTACTGTGAAATCAGGTAAATAGACCCCTAAGACACGCAGGCAGTGTGCACATCCATCACATTTACTCCTGGGGCTTTACAAGGGCAAAGTTCACTCCACCTCTGAGCTGCAGCCACTGAGGGGTAGCAACTAAATATTAGCAACCATCTATCAAATTTTGTAATGCCTTCAGTTCATCGGGAAGAAAAAAACAGCAATGGGAGTTTGACTTGAGACATTAGCAATGGCTGCTCCACGTATCGGAATCCCTGCGGACGCTCTTATGGCTGAAAGAGGAGATGGAGAGAGAAAGGAGGAATGGCCCCACCTGAGGAGGAGGCCAGCCTTTCCTCTCTTGTTTACTTCTTTCCTGCTATATTTAGTGACCCGTGTCTTGTAATCTTTGCCACCCTGTCAACATGTGGGAAATGTCCAGTAGGGGTCAAGCATGGATGAAGAAACAGTGTGTCAGGCTGCATTTAGTCAAACACTAAGCCAGGCCTGTGAAAACCTAAAAAGTAAATTGTGCCGCAAAAATTATAAAATCTCAGATTAAATTTCTGTTTCCAGTTAGAGGTTTTTTAATCTCATTCTTCACTTAAACATCTTGTTAGATTTCCTGGAATAACATTACAAAGAAATGTAATGTACACATTAGTGTTGTCTTCTTGATGTACCGTATTTTCTGGACTATAGAGTGCACCTCGACCAGACATGTTCACAAGTCATTTGTTGCACGTCCAAGTCAAGTCTCAAGTCTTGAGAAGGCCTGTCACAATTCTCAATTAATCGCACAATAAATTCTAATCACTCGATCAATTAAAATAAGTGCAATAATTTGCGCGTTTGCTTGTTTCTCCTTGTGTTTTCATCTCTGAGACGGTATAGCTTAAAGGTCACTATTATATCTATGGAATGATCATTATCTTGAACTGGTAAATGAAAAATAAAATTTAAAAAGGTACACACGCAATTTTTTTCCCAGTTAAATTTTGCATCTTTATTTTTTTCTTTCAAAAACAACAATTTTCTTACAGTATTTAAATGACAT
>NW_015153332.1:11729-12677 GCF_000732505.1 Cyprinodon variegatus | reverse complement strand
AATCCACTGGACTTGGTTTTCAAGGTTTGAAGACGTTTTGCTTCCCCTCCAAGAAGCTTTCTCAGTTCAAATGTCTGGATCCGCAGTGGGTTTGAGGCTCTATATAGTCAAGGCCTTGTATTGCTTGGAAACATGCAAATTGAAACCGATGAGCGGGTCGTTAGGTTCCATTGTTAGCCTGTAATATCTGAAACCTGTCTATGATTGTGAAGGTTGGTTAAAGGAGGGATTGTTCACCTGGTTGAAGAGAGGAGGTCCTTTGTTCCTCTAAAGGAAAAACGAAAGCAACAAGAACATCAGAACAGTAGTTAGAAAATACTCGGGTGCAAAACTGGCGTATGAGGAAGACGAACCTGACTAAGAACATTACTGTTATCTAAATCAATCTGTGTTTTATCATTAAATAGTTGAGATGCAGTGTTCTCCAGTTCATCAGCGTGTTTTAATCACTGCCGTGGGGAACAGATGCAGTGTATTCCTGCCAGTTCTAGTCACTCTTTAACTACGTAACGTCTGCAAAGAGATTCAAAGGTTGTTTGTTTTCCACATGTTTCAGAAGTCCCACACATTAGAAGGAAAACGGTGAAATGTTGAAAGCATGTTGAGGGTTTGGGTCCAACACCATCGATTACCTGTGTGAGCGACGTTACTCTGAGAGGTTGAAGGAAAACAGAAATGACTCAATATTTCAGGTGTTCTGTTGGATTTTGTTTCACACTTCCAGTGTTTCCAGCGGTACCTGTTCAAGTCTCCCTCTGCAACTCGGGGATTTAGCCTCCACTAAAATCAAAGATGTATTCAGAGCAGCCCCCCCACCCCCACCTCGGGTCATCAGATCGCCTCTCTGTCATTAATTCCTGCATACAGGCCCCAGCTAATCAGGGCTAAACCAACAGTGAAGCAGGACTTCGTTCCATCAGCTCACATAGTCAAAGCAGCACGATGGGA
>NW_015153332.1:9227-10433 GCF_000732505.1 Cyprinodon variegatus | reverse complement strand
AGGTGCAGGTGGGTCTGGAGGTGCAGGTAGGTCTGGAGGTGCAGGTAGGTCTAGAGGTTCAGGTGGGTCTGCGTTTTGGTAGATTCTGTTCATCTGGATCTTTATCTCTCCGTGTGTGTGTTGGATTTGTGCGACCTTCCTGATCGTGTCCAGGATGCGTCTGGCTGCTTCAATAAGTGGCTCCCAGGATACGTTCCAGAGGAGAGGAAAAGCAACCGGAGACCCAACAGATCAACTCAAAGTGGACTTTATTTTGAAGGTTTCACATACAGGAAGTCAAAAAGGTTTGAACTTTAAAGACGCATAAAAAAAAATCATTCAATGAATAACTTGTCAGTTGGCTAATTATTAAATCAATACTTCCACATTTCACAGCATGAATATATTGATGAGTGAGTGGAGGAAGAGGAGGAAGCTCCTTCATAGGTGGAGCAGCGCAGGCAGCTGGGTCTCCATTGGCTCATATTTACAGAACTATCTGTTCAGATCCGCTGATCCACAGTCCCAGCTCAGATCCTCCTCCTCCTCTCATGGTTCTTATGGATTGGCTTCAGTTTCTTCACTGATGATGGCGGGTCCAGCTGCTCTACCCAGAAACATCTGGATGTACTATATCTACATTTCACTCGTCAACCAACATTTCTTATCCGACGGAGGCTGGTCAGTCAGTTTGGGTTCAGTCAGGAAGCTTCTGCTCTTCTCTTATTGTCGTCTGCCTGCTGATTGGCTGAAATATGGAAGCCGTCCCCTGATGTCTGTCCTGATGAGCTACACCAGACGGCTGCTCTGCACGAAGCCTGCAGACAGAGAGACGTTAGTTAGACCGAGGAGTTCAGATTCCTTCAAAGTTTCCTGAAAGGAGCAAAGGTTGATGTTCAGGCGGGATTAGCTGGCTGAGGAACGCCTGCTTCTATTGGCTGAACTTTACAGGGTTCTGATTTCTGCTCAGAGCTCATCCGTTTAGATGTTTCCGTCTACAGTCAGCCAACTTTAGGAATTACCACCTTCTCTAGCATAGAAAGTGTTCATAGATCAGAGCTTCTATGCTTCTTTTTCTATGTCTGCTTCTGTCTCCTTGAACCCCAGTGGGCCTCAGCAGATGGCCGCTCACACTGAGCCTGGTTCTGCTGGAGGTTTCTTCCTGTTCAAAGGGAGTTTTTCTTTCCACTGTCGCTTTGGACAGAGTCAGAAAAACATGACGATCAA
>NW_015153332.1:0-6057 GCF_000732505.1 Cyprinodon variegatus | reverse complement strand
TAGTATCGTTCCACAGTATCGTCCTATAGTATCGTTCCACAGTATCGTCCTATAGTATCGTTCTACAGTATTATCACACAGAAGCAAAATTAGCCCTCCGTCTCAGTGTTTAATCTGAGGTGAAAAGTTCTGCTCAGGGACCCAGAGTGAGTCGGAACTAGCTACCTTAGTTCAGGTCTTAAGCCGTCAGGCCACCCGTCCCAGATGGTCCAAACAGAGTCAGTACCTTGGAAAGGATACAGAGACTTGCAGGTGCCAATACTTGGTAAGGGTTCTTCATCATCAAAGTCGTCATCAAACTCTGAACTGCGAGACTTGAAGTGAAGTTCGGCTCCTTGGTCCTCAGTGTAGCTGCCATCAGGGCTGGAAGGGGAGAGCAAAGTTCAGTCCAATCACTTCAGAGGCTCAGCTCAATCGTTAGAAGCAGTAATTAGTCCTGATCACCTCTCTCTGCTGGCTGGGCTGCGGTTATTCAGATGCTTCAAGCTGCTGCTGCCTGGTGTTGTTGCCTGGGAGTTCAACCCACAACCTCCACTCTGTCTCCTACTGCTGTGATCGGACAGACTGCCGTCTGCCTCGGAGAGCCATGCCTGCACACAGAGAACATGGCTCAGTGCGAAACGTAGAACTCCAGAATGGGTCCCGGGTGCTGGCGGTATGAACCCAGAGTTCCCACTGAGTACTACCAGTACCTGTCCACTAGGACAGAGAGCTGGGACTCCTTCAGAGGGACACGTCTCTCAGAAGGCTCTTCAGATTTAACGTTTACAATAACTTAAGACCAGAGAGGCTGGAGTGAGTCTGAGAAGACAACCCTGTTCCTGGAGACCATCTGCACTGAACACCAGAAGGGAAGGTTGGGAATTTCATGATCTGCTCATCTGTATGGATGAACTGAACTGTTTCACGTTAACTGATTGTTACTCAGCATTTTTTAAACTCCAAACAATGGGACATTTTATTTTTTTATTAGATAGGGACACTGCACAAAACAGATTTAGCTTCTTTCACTGGTTGAGCCCAGACACAGGAAGGTTAATAATCACTTAGCCATCAGGAGTCTGACCGTCTTTCAGCCGTTTCTTTGAATAAATTTAATTCTCTCTCTGCAGAACAGTCCAACGTAAAGAGATAAAGTTAAAGTTCACAGAAGAGTCTCCATGGTAACGGGATGTTCTCCATCCTGCTTAATCACATGACTGTGAGGAATAAAAAAATCAAAAGAAGAAGATGGAAAGTAGTTGAAACAAAGTCTGAGAAGGAAAACAAGCATCCTTAGAAACCTAAAAAATATAAAGTAAGTTCTGTTCTACCTACATTGCAGTGTCCATTTAATCTGTAAAACTCACTGCATGATTATAATAAAGCTATTTCTATGCATAAATCAAGCGGAACACTGTGGCGAAAGCCGTACTGCTCCACCTGTGAAAGTAAAACCTGTTGGGCTCTTTTTGGCATCAAGGCAACTATTCTTATTGCCACATTGCAGACAAGACACTGTAAAAAATATTTATATAAAGTAAAATATTAAAGAAGAGCTAAACATCACTGGACGGAGGTACATCAACATGCAGCATGTAGGGGTTGGATTCGGAGTGTGTGTGTGTGTGTGTGTGTGTGTGTGTGTGTGTGTGTGTGTGTGTGTGTGTGTGGGGGTTAAATATATCAACAATCATTAATTCACAAACAGGAGGTGCGGCTGTTTATCTCAAGGTTACTTATCGTAATCAAACCTATAACAGCGGGGAGGTCAGGGCGGG
The DNA here is from genome assembly GCF_000732505.1 of Cyprinodon variegatus. NCBI lineage: Eukaryota > Metazoa > Chordata > Actinopteri > Cyprinodontiformes > Cyprinodontidae > Cyprinodon > Cyprinodon variegatus. The sequence goes on along the minus strand of NW_015153332.1, from coordinate 4,297 downwards.
GTCAGCGTTTACATCATCTGTCTGATTGGAGACATTTCCACTGCAGTGCTGACACCTACTGGTGATTCACTGGTACTACGGTCTACTAGTGATATTCACATTAGATACGAATAACTTAGTAGCATGTAGTAGGACCTCTTAGTGATGTAGAAATACCATCATAAAAATCTAGTCTTACCGATTAGTTCTTTGTTCCTATTGGCGCAGTTTAGCGTTAGCCCCTCCAGGCTAATAGTATTGTCCAGTATTGCTGGATGCAGCCATGACTTCGTCAGAATGATGGAGCAGCAGTTACTGATCTCCTCCTTTAATGAGAGTTTCAGTCAGAGATCATCCATCTTTTTCCAGCGAGCGGATGTGGGTGAGCAGGACTGATGGAAGCGGAGGTCTGTGAGGATTTCTCCATAGCTTTGTCGTTAGCCCGCCATGTGCATCTCTTCCTCTGGCCTGGCCTGGTAAGTGAGCCCGCTGCTGTTGCGTTTACATTTAAACGGTGAAGAATATCTGTATTTAGAACGCTTAGTGACCGTAGCTCCAGCAGGCGTTGGCGGTCGTAGATGAAGGCTTAATGCCTGGTTTGTAGCATTTTGAACAGCGTATTTTGTGGAATCGTTGGGAGCTGTTTCTGGTCGCTGCTGCCATGATACATTGTTATCACGTTTTATGACACATAAACCTCTCATCCTTCTGAACCATTCAGCCAAGGTGTCCGCTATGTGGGTTCAGTCTCAGACTAAGCTTAAAGTAATAAATATGAAATGTCCCTCTTATGTATTTCTTACTATAAGTACTATAAGAGGCCTGTTCAGGGCCCCCTACCCCCCTACCCTGAAACCAGGAGCTCTGAGAAGGACCACCCACCTGGTTCCTTCTCAATTCCTCCTCAAGTCTCTGGAGGTTCAGCTTCACCTCCTCCAGTCGAGGGTCCAAACTTCTGGCGTCTCCCATCTGTGGACTTCGTTCATAGACCTCCCTCATTTTCAGCAGAGCGTCTCTGAAACACAGAGCGGAGTCTGACGGCTCCAGTTTCTGACTGCATGCTTAGATGATGTGAATTATGGTTCTGCTTCTAATGCCTGGAAGGAAGAAAACTCAAATACATTTACAAAATCTTCACATTAAATGGGTTCTGACGTCAGAGCAGAATGTTTGAGCCTGACTAACCTTTGATATCTGGAGGATCTAGCTCAGCGGTTCTGCTCTAACTCAGTCATTCCTTTAGTGCAACAAGTTAAAAACCACAAAAAAGGCCTAAATTGAGCTTCCTCTAACCTCCAGGAGTCTTCGTCATTCTGTGGGCTCCACCAGATCAACCTGTAGGTGGCGCTCTGAGCAGCATGGAGGTCCATCCTCCTGAGAACATTCAGTCAGATGCTAATGCTAACAGTTTGGCCTTTTGAAACCTGAGGAGAGTTTTATGTAGTTTCTGTGATGGAGCTCCATAATGAGGAGAAACCTGGATTGATTATGAATCAATAGTGGAAGGATGGAGGACCAACCTCCTTCTGCTGAAACACATTTACAGGCATGTTGGTAAAAGCATTTCTAAAACGACGGCGGTGAAGTTTAGAGTCCATCAGAGCCGCAGCAGGAGGCAGGAAGTTTATAAACTATTACAGGATCATTTTCAGCTGGAGGTAAAACTCCTTAAAGTTACAGTTCAACTGTTTACAGCTGGAATCAAACGGAACTTCTAAACCTTTTCTCTTCCTGTAATCAGCAGCTACCCTGAGGATGATGATGATGGTGGTGATGATGATGAAGATGGTGATGATGATGATTATGATGAAGATGGTGATGATGATGATGATAAAGATGATGGTGATGATGACGATGATGATGATGGTGATGATGATAATGATGATGATGGTGATGATGATAATGATGATGATGATGATTGTGAAGATGATGAAGATGATGATGAAGAAGATGAAGAAGATGATGATGATGATGATGAAGATGATGGTGATGATGATGGTGATGATGATAATGATGAAGATGATGATGAAGATGATGAAGATGGTGATGATGATGAAGATGATGATGAAGATGAAGAAGATGATGAAGATGATGATGAAGATGATGATGGTGATGATGAAGATGGTAATGATGATGAAGATGATGACGGTGATGATGATGATGATGAAGATGGTGATGATGATGATGATGAAGATGGTGATAATGATGAAGAAGATGATGATGATGATGATGATGATGATGATGATGATGAAGATGAGCCGACTCCTGGTCTGTTTCGTGATCATCTCCATCCAGAAGGTTCCCCTGGTTCTCCTGACGTAGATCTATGATCGTTTCTTTTCAGATCAGCTGATGTTTTTAACGTTTCTAGCAGAGATGAAGGAATCAGGATGTAGGAGCTCACCCTGCAGTCAGAGGGTTGCTGGTTTAAATCCCAGCTTGCTAATGGTAGATGCCCTGTACTGATGTGGCTCCTCTGACTCAGCTGGCCCCTACTGCAGCCTCTCTTCTATCAGCGGGCCCCAGAGCAGCTGTGGCTGCAGCATCAAGGTGTGGATGACTGCATGTAGAGTGAAGCTCTGACATTGGACATCTAGATTGAGAACTTTTATCCAGTCAGGATCATATTCTAGGTTCTATGGATGCTTCTGACCTTCTGACTGCAGTCAGAGGTGAAGGTCCTCTACCTTCTCCACCCCCCCAGGGGAGGGGGGGCATTGTTACCTTTGTTCTCGCTCTCTCTGGATCTCCTGGTTGATGTTGTTTATTCGGGTCAGAAGCTTCTTGCGCCTCTGCTCAGGAGGAAGGTGGCTGCAGTCGGTCAGGCTGGAGCCCTGCAACAGTTCAGCAACCTTCATTAGGAGCCACTCAGGTGTGGATCTGGGACAGACCGGGATGCATACTAACCAGCTTCAGGGACAGCTGTCCAATGAGACGAGGGCATGAAAAAAGACAAGGAGAACATCAATGCAGGTGAAAACATCAGATTAATCAGGTGTTTCCTTCATTCAGCATCAGAAGGTTCCCCTAATGAAGATGAGCGGAGTTTCATTTCCTGTTCTGTAGACGATCCAACCCAGCAGGACGGACTAAATGATCGAGGAGTAGAAGATGATCTGCTGCTGGAGGTTCAGTCTCTGCTGTGTGTGAGGGCCAGGTCCAGAATGGTGGTTCTTCAGAACCACACAAGGTCCACAGAGAGTCTGGACCAAGTTATCTTCAACACTGTTGAACTGTCTCTGCTTTGCTGTCTTGTCTTTTCTGAACTCTTTCTTCATTTCAACCGAACTCAAACACTGGATCTGGTCAGCTGGTCTGTCAGGGGAATTGATCAAATTTTCTCAACTGGAAGTCAGGGAAAAGGGGACCCGTCCTGTCCTGCCGGGACATACTTCGTGGGATACACCATGGACTCCTGGAAGGCTTGGAGGATGGTTTGTTTTACAATGATGTCAGTGGAGGATGTTTGGATTTATATTACTCAGATTTCTCGTGTTTGGATTTGGAGGATACCTGATGTATCTATAATTACAGAGGATGTCGGCAGCAGTTTGGGCATTGATCAGGCCGCCTGCAGCGGTTCACGCCCTCACAAAGGCTGTGAATGAGCAAGATCGGGAGCTGAGCCGTATGCTGGGTGCGATTGAGCGCAGGCTGGCTGCGGTGGTTGAACTCAAAGGTGAGATGGGATAATGTCTTGGATGTTCACGCTCGCCTCAAGGCGGAAAAGCCCAACAAATATGGAATATTGGATTCGTCATGTGGAGCCCAGCGACTAAAGACTTTAAGGCTGAAGGTAAATTCCTGAGCAGCCTGCTCTCAAAACAATAAGTGTTATTTTGGATTTGGCCCCTCCCTCCTTATCAAAACGTCCCTGTATGTTATGGTGGAAGGTCCAACCACTGAGTAGACGTGGTGTGGAAGAACGATTATTTCAGGCAGACTCACTGTGCTGACATAAAGGTTCGTAAGTTCAGATTACCCTCCAAGGAGGTTGTTTCTAAATGTTTAGACATGGCTGGGCTGAAGTTGACAGGAAGCATCTTTGGTGTCCAGTTGGAGAGGAAAGCTGAAAGTGAGTCCGGTTCAGCGTGTTGGAAAAGCTAATACTCACGCTCAGGCCTAGATCAGGTTACCAGAAACACCATCTAACCTTTAACCCCTTCCACATGCAAACAACACACATGTACTCACACATGGGCTCCACTGAGACACATAGGAACACACACACACACCCTCGTTTGTTCTGCTATATGCATTGAGGACCATGTGATGACTCCCATTGAATGTCATTTTCAACCCTTTCAGTCCCCTAACC
>NW_015153331.1:9973-12677 GCF_000732505.1 Cyprinodon variegatus | reverse complement strand
TTAGATAAAATATTTTTTAAGCTTACCCCTTCTGTCTCTTTCTCCATTCGCGTCAGTATGACTTTGCTGGCGAGGTGAGAGAGCCTGGAGCTGAGGAGACGCGCGGATGGAAGACAGAGCACCTTGCTGGCTGACGGGTTGAGATCCTGGGGGATGCACTGTGGCACGGGACGCTATAGCAGGCTGGCTTACAGGCCGAGGCGGCTGAGTAGAGGGTTAGCAGCGAGGGAGGTAGGAGCAGGCTGGCTGACAGTTCGAGGCGCTTGATGAACTGGCCAGACGGAGCTGGGGCTGTGTAGAGGAGCTGATTGGAGCGGCCCGGGCTGCAGCGTTCCCTGTACAGCCTGCGGCTAGAAGGCCCATGGAAGATGTAGAGGTAGCCGCCCGTTTTGCTCTCCTAAATAAACAGCCGGATTGCTATTATTTTGGGGAAAACTGTTTGGTTGCGGAAGAAATTCTCTCTCTGTCCGAATATTTGAGCGTTGTTTGGTCGCTGTGATGGTTTCTGGATAAAAAAAATAAAATAAAACAAGTTTAGTAAAATAATTGTTATTTTTCCATCCCGTTTTTAATATTCTTTATAAATAAAAGTCTTACCCAAATCAAAGTCTGACATAAGAAAATCCTCGATATCGGAATCTTGAAATAGATGGGGGGAAAAATTAGAGCTTTTAAAATGTGAGAATAAGCGGATCTTGTTAAAAATAAAAAAAATGTACCTATTACAATGGTAGGAATTAAAGGATTAACTTCCGCCACTACGATCTGCCCTTAAACAAGAAATTAAATAAATGAAAAAGAGAATGTATTTATTTCTAATAACGTAGAAAAAAAAATTACTCACTGTGTTTCATGGTGGAGACGCCTGTCCGACACTCTTAAAAAATGGGAATGGAGTTCCTCTGGCATATGGTCTTTTGTAGAAGCTTAAATCCCTACATCTGTTGAGCTGTAAAATTATATGATGTTTTTAGATAACACTAAAAACGCGGGGTGTCTGTTTTAGAATGCGGGAAACGAATAATTGAATAAACACGATTTAAAACCCTCATTGCAAACCATTTGCTGTTTCACNGCTTCCCAGATCCCTTTGTATGTTGCTTCAACATTTCCAATTGGGATCTCACAACCGACTTCCTCCATCTTGTCCAGTATTAGCACCGCTGCCTTAGCCTTATCCTTATTGTATACCTGTTGTAGCCATCTATATCATTAAGCCCAAAATGCGTCTCCCGACCCGTCCTCTCTGCGTGTGTCTCACAGGAGTGACGTCCACCGCGTTGATCATGCCCTCCAGTCTTTTCAGGATTAGTTCAGTGATGGGCCTACTCCCCACCGCATCCGCAGAGCTGATCCGTTCCTCTGTCCGCACAATCTTCCTTCTGGGAGTGCTTGCCACTTCTCCTTCTCCCGTTCTCTTGCTGGAGGGTACACTCATCATGATCGGCTTACCTGCGGAAGACAGGATAGGTTAGCAACCCCACCATAACTGGCCACACCTGCGAATGCCAACTCGGTTAGTCACATCATCCCCATTTCAACCTCAAGAGGACAGGTCGAGTTAGTAACCCCACCATAACTGGCCACACCTGCGAATGCCAAACCGGTTAGTCACATCATCCTGCTATAACCTTAAGAAGGCAGGTAAGTGAGTACCCCATCATAACTGCCCACACCTGCTAAAGCCAAACTGGTTAGTCATATCACCCCTGTTACTGCCAAGCCCGTTCCCTTGGCTGTGGTTTCGCTGGATGGGGGTTAGGGACAGTGGGAATCTCGTTCATCCATTCATGTGCATCACTAATTAGATGACGAGGCATTTGGCTACGGAGGCAGGTCAAGACCCACTTTCCGTATTATAGTGTACGTGACGTGGCCATCGGAATGCTACGCATGATTTATTGTAATCATCACGAGACCCCACCGACCCGTGCAATTCCAGGTCCACCGCAGCCCGGGGGATGCACGCAACCCTTATTCGACTGGCTTATGCAGAAAGTCCCGCAGCATGTCGAGTGAGTACAACAGGGCTCTCCGGCTCACCAGGCGAGCAAACGCCCTTCTCCGGCCAACAGGTATTCCCAACTGTCAACACTGTGTTGGGAAACCCATAACCTTCTGTGCAATCTGTGCTGCCACTGGTTGGTAGTGAGCCACTTTTTCCGATGCAGCTCAAGTCAGAGTGTCGCCATCCAACTCATAACGAATAGTCACAGCGAGAACAAGTATCACCCTTCTTGCAGACTAGGTCGGGGATTCTGAGGCTGCCCTCAGCGTCTTCCACTTGGAACTCTCTAGCTTCCGTCCAGCCAAACCGCTCTGCCTCTGTGGCTAGAAGATTGCACACCTTGTTGTGCCTCCTAATCCTGCTCTGCTGTACGTAGGCGCACTGCCCCAAGATATGCGAACAGGATTCCAACCTGGCCTGGCAGCTCCTGCAGGCTGCCCCTGGTGGGATACACCCCCTCCCTTAGTGACAGTCACGCAATCCAATGTCTTTGCCTAAACCACTCCCAGGTCAGCAAGCCATGAATTACTGATCATGTCACCTCTGAACTGGTCTGCACACACACCCTTGACCTGCAGTGCCGACCACGCCAAGCTCTCACCGCGCCGGCAGTCGGGGAAAACTGGTGGACTTCCTGCATTGTCCCGGACAGGTTCCCCAGTGCCCATTGCAGGCACCCTGTCCGGAACCTCACTG
>NW_015153331.1:4419-8162 GCF_000732505.1 Cyprinodon variegatus | reverse complement strand
GCGCCAGTTCTGCTTACCAAAAGTGGCCCACTGGGGGGCTCGCATTCCACGCCCGGCTCCGAGCCAACGAGGCTTCTAGGCTGGCTGCCCATCGGCTGCCCTCTAGGTTGTGGGTGGTCATCAGGGGGTCTTCTAGGGGTCATCATGGATCTGCTCCATCCCGGTGGTACGGTGCCTGGCCCCTCTGCTGGATCATCTGGCTGCCTATTGGGAATATTGGTGCCTGTGTCTACATCTACTTGTGTGCCTACCGACGCATGTGCAGTGTTTCCTCCTCTATTTACGTGTTCCTGCCACTCCTCCGCGGGTATGGGGTATACATTAAAATAACCTCCGCCATTCACAATAGTGTGCATTTGGAGACATAGCATGGTATAATCGTGCTATACAAAACGGAAAAATCATTTCAGCTGGTTTTTGTACTACCGGAGGGAGGGAGAAAGTACTCATTACTTCATTTATTGAGGAGGTTAGTGCTTTGGGGCATATTTTTCTGTCTTCTGTCCATGAACTTAAACCTGCGGCCATATGCATGGCACAGTGAGCGAAGCACTCTGACATTTCTGGGCAGTCACCTATTTTACTGCCAGGTATAATCTGAAGGGCTGGTAATTTTTTAGCATTATAGCAGGCTATACAATCATCTTTAGGGCGTTTTTTAGCTTTAAACATTGTCTGAACAGAGAACTGTATCCATTGTTGAAACATATTTGTCTCCCATTGCGACGTTTTTAATTTACTTAGGTCCCTTTTCTGTCTTTTGTTTATTAGTTTTACTACTCTATGCGCTCTTTCTATTGTCATTATTTGTTTTGTTGGTATGTTTTGGCATATGATCATATCCTTTGGTTTGCACATGCATTAATGATTTATTCTCCCCACCGTTATTGCTGATTATCCCCTGGTTAGTAGCTAGTGTTATCATTGCTAGTGCACATGTTTCTGTTTGACCCTGTAAATGTGAGTTTGCATTGTTAATGGTGAGCTTAATAAGCCCACTTTTTTCAGGCAATCATCAATCCAGTGAAGAAATAGAAATAAAGTAAATAGAGATCACAGATCTGTAGTTACTAGTTTGTCAGCTCTGTGCTGCCATAGACAAAATGTCTGCCTACATTAATGCAATATCTGCTCCTGAAATCTGATCTGTTATACATATCTGTAAATGCTTGCAACTTAAGTCCAATTTTCCACTTATGGTTAACACATTGTATAAATTAAAACAATCATGAAAGTTATGCAAGAAGTCATTTAATTATCAGCGGTCACAGAATCCAATCATAGACCATCAGACATAGAAGCCAAGATAGAAGCCAATAAAATCAGAGCTTTAAGTATTTGCAGTCACTGAATCTGATCACAGAATCAAAGTGCAGAAAGAGGAGAAAAAAGAAGCTGATGGAAATGATCAGAAGCTTAACTTCATATTGTTGAAGACACTGGAAGGAATGCAATAAATCTTTTTTTTTTTTAATACCAACAGCTTATAGTACTTAAAACTGAAAAATTATTAATTCAATATAAATTATTTTTTGTTTTATATTGAATGCATATTTTTTTCAGTTTTAAGTACAAAAAAATAATTTAAGAGACAGAAAGAAGCTGATTGAAATGTTCAGAAGCTTAAAGTCATATTGTTTAAAACACCGGACAAAGAAATGCAATAAATCTTTTTTAAACAATAACAACAGCTTATAGTACTTAAAACTGAAAAAAATATACATTCAATAAAAAACAAAAAAGAATTTATATTGAATTAATATTAATTTTTCAGTTTTAAGTACAAAAAAAGAATTCTAGAAGTTATTAAATAAAAGGTTGGATTTATTGGCACAGCTTGGTGATGGTCTTGCCATCAATTTCTGCCATCAACTTCAGAGTTCCTTGTTTCAATGATTCCTCAAAGGGTTCAGAGTTTCCCAGCGATTTCTAAGATGCTTCCATCCTCCAGAAGAATCTCAGTGATGTCTGGCGTAGACTCCTTCTCCATAGNTTACTTATCGGATCATTCTCGAATATCCCAATTCCTTTTCCTTGGCATCTGAGCTCCTTCCATCTCTGCAGTTCCATCTTTCTCCATGCACTGCTGGAAACGGCCTTCAATGCTGGGTCACCATGCCACTCTTCATCCGTCACCCATTTACTCTCCCCTCTGTGCCTTCGCCATAGATCCTTTATAATTCCATGAGGAATTATCTCCTTCGTGATCTCTCTTGTTGTTCTGTCTTCTGATGCCTTCAGCGTTAGAATCCTTTTTAACTGGATCATCGGTATATTTCTTTGTAGTTTAGGAATACCCATTCCTCCATCCCGTGTCTTCGTATAAAGTAGCCCATCCGCCGTTGATGAGTCCAAGTGTAGCCATTCCTTGATTCGTGATCGGATCATGCTGTCCGCCTTGATCAGTGTATTATTTCCCACCATTGCCTTGTCCGCTTCATAAATAACCCTTGGAAGGGCATATGTCTTCAGTATCTGCATTTTCTGTGTAGGCTTCAGTGGAGCGCCAGAGATGTTGTCCAGCATTTCCTCGACCTTCTTGGTGAGGTCAGGTGGTATGATGCCCTTGCATGGGTTTATTTGGACCCCCAAGTACTTGAAGTTCTCTCCTGGTCCAATTGTTGGAAGTTCCCCTCCATGTATCTTCCACATTTCACCACCGTAAAGCTCCAGAGATCTCTTATCTCTCCTGCTCCACATGAAGCCCCCACACTTCTTTATGTTGATTTTCATTCCAACGTTTTCAAGGTATTCTTCCATGAGTTTCAGGTTTCTTTTCATACCGCCCCAGGAATCACTTATTATTACCAAGTCGTCCGCATATGCCAGCGATGTGATTTTGTTACCCGATATCATGAATCCTTTTCCGCTCTTGTCTAGCCGTCTGATTAGTGGGTCCATGGCTAGATTGAATAACAGAGGTGATAGTGGATCACCCTGTTTAACTCCCGACTTTATCTCGATCTTTCCCGATGTATCTCCTGCTGAACTTATCTGGGTGTATGCTCCCTTATACGTGTCGTGGATGAACGCCCTGATAGTTTCATCCACCTTCCTTTTGCTCAAGATCTCATCAATCAGCCTGTGTGGTATCGAATCGAACGCTCTTGCCAGATCCACAAACACCACTGCCAGTGGTGCGTTTCTTGTTTTACTGATTTTTAGTAAGCCTTCCAGAATTATTAAGTTGTTCCCGCATCCCATTCCTTCGACAAAGCCTTTCTGCGCATGGTGTAGTTGGCATGCCACCATCAGCCTTTTATTTAGTATATTGGAGAGTAGTCTGGATATTACAGATCCCACTGTAATCGGCCGCCAGTTTCGTATCTCCTTCAATTTGTCCGTTTCCATGGTTTTAGGCAATAGAGTGGTTCTATTACCCTTGAGGGCTTTCACCATTTTCCCTTTATATAGCATTGCGTTGAAGATGGTTGCCAGTTTCAATCCACTCTTGTCCCATAGTTTCATCGCTCCAACTTTCACCTTGTCTGGTCCAGATGCAGTATTCGCTTTCATTTTATTCCGTGCATCCACAACTTCCTTCTCCGTTATTGGCATAGTTAGGATGCTGTTATCTGCCCTGGGTAGTATCCCGAACTTTCCCAGGGTTTTGAAGCCATCCTCCATTTCCCAAATATTTTTATACGCCCTCTCCACCTCAGTGATCGGAATGTCGCATCCGATCTCGTCCATTTTGTCCAGGATCAAGGCTACTGCCTTGGGTTTATCCGTTTTATATAGCC
>NW_015153331.1:0-1024 GCF_000732505.1 Cyprinodon variegatus | reverse complement strand
TCACTAATTAGATGACGAGGCATTTGGCTATGTTCAGGGAGGCAGGGAACGGGGCATTAATGATACTCAGACGGGAAATGCTCAAGTGCTCTTCCCAGAGTCAGGCCCAGTTTCGCCCAGGCGCGTAGAATGCGCCTTGGGACTCCGGTGTTTGGCAGGCACAGCGCCCGGCTGAATTACTCCAGTCAAGCTCTGTACCCCCAGGGTGATGCCTAGGCAGTTTGCCCTATCCTTATCTGTGTGACTGCACTAGGTTCCCACAGCTGTTCTAAAACAGAATACTGTGGGCCTCCATTTCGGGCCGTTTAACGTCTCACGTGGACAGGGGTGCCGCTAATCACCCCTCACATCACCCATAGAATACTGCGCACCGGAAGACGAGCTTTCCAGACTGTCACACCCCGGGACCATGGTCCCTTCGTTTATCCAACCCATCACCCAGCTGCCCCACCGCCAGAGCAAGGGCTCGCCGAACCAGCATTAGGCCTGTGGATTGAAGTGAACAGATGATACCTCACAACAAATCATCCTTTCAACCTTTTATTTTGAACACACATATAAAGTACATCAAGCAGTCTTCATTTCAAGTCATTTTTGCAACCAAGTTCTTGTATGTTTTTACAGTTTTCACTGATAACATCAGTGCTCTCTTTGATAGTTGCATAGCAACTTTTGTTATTCCAGTCTTTGATAGTCCCAGTACTCTCAATAGTCTTTCATTTCTTGGATCCCACTTCCCCCTCGCTCCTATGGGGAAGCCGAAGATCCTCACGTCCGTTGTACCCGTTCTCCTCCCGATCGTCCTTCCGAATGGTCCGTACTTCTCCTCCTTGGTCCTCCTTCGCATCTCCAACGTGCATTCATTCGACTCGTAGCATATAGCTACGTCAACCACCAACGCCATTTGATTCTTGGTAAGAATCAGGTCTGGGACACCAGTTTTTCCATTTGGTAGAGAAACCCTCATTTCTCTCCACACCGTCCAGCCCTTCTCTATGCTTTCTTTCTCAAGCATCCTGCATAC
>NW_015153330.1:10071-12683 GCF_000732505.1 Cyprinodon variegatus | reverse complement strand
CATCAGAAAATAGGTCATGATAAATTTAAGGCAGTTGAAATACCCAGATATTCAATGCTGGGCTTTTCTATGGTGCGGGTTAGATTATGTTTAACAAGATCTATGAAATATAACCCCATTTAACAAAATAAAGGTATTGTAGTCAAAACTCACATGTCATCATCAGAATCTTTGCTCTGGGAGGCTGGAAAGGCAGTGATGAGATAAAATAATCTCATTCTCATTACTTAAGAAGAAAATAGAAAATGAAAAGATTCAGGACATGGAATAAATAATTAAAGTGTTAGGAGCATCCCTGGGAGAAGAAGAAAGAATAAGTAAAATCCATAAAGTAAAAGTAGAATTTCATAATATCCTTGACAAAAAAACAGAACAAAAAACAAACAAAAAAAAAAAACAAGACAAAGCAAATTCTTAAAAGAAAGACTTCGTATTGAAAACTTTAATCTCAGCAATAAATCAGGAGGCTTTTTAGTTAACCAGCTTAGAATAAAAAAAAAAACATAGACATAACAGGGAAAACTGTATATGATCCGGATAATATAAAGAGCTGTTTCAAAGACTTTTCTAAAGCTCTATATTAATCAGCAATAAACCCTTCAGAGAGTGACATTGATCAATTTTTAGACAAAGTAAAACTTCCTAAATTATCCGATAATCAGGTGAAGGCCCTGGATTAACCACTAACAACAGTTGAACCCCAGGAAGCTCTCAAAGACATTCACAATGAAAAGGTTCCAGGTCCTGATTGATTTCCAGTAGAATTATATAAAGAATTCCAGAATATCCTGGAACCACCATTCCACAGAATGCTGAAGGAAACTGATGAGCTTTCTGTTCCTCTCGTCTCATACAGAAGACAGAAGTAACTTTATAATTTCTATGTTTTCCATTTTTGCTGTTTTGTTTTATTTTCTCTCACTTCATGTTTTCTTTTCTCTCTATGTCTCTCTCTCTCTCCCCTTAGTTCCTATTTTCTCTTACTTTCTAACATCCCTTTCCGTCTCTGTCTCTGTTGTATAATTTTCAATAGAGTTTTATATACAAGTATAAATGGAACCTTATATAAACAACCATACTGGTCTGCTTGTAAAAGCAAAGCTGTTGAGCTATCGTCTGGCTCTGGGACATCAATTCCCAGAGCTATATTGGCAAAACAGAACACATAAAAATAGAACTATACTGAATGTAAATCTGCTTAAGTGTTGAGTTAATATTCAGTGGAAAAATATAACAGCCATGCAGTGTACCTTTTACTCTATATGGAGTTGATTACCTGTCTTTTTCTAAGAGGTCTTACTGATTTTAAAAGTAAAATGATTAAAATTAACTCTTAAATATTGACACTTACTATAGAGTAAATGTAAAACTAATTTGGAGTGGGACCAAATGTTCTTTGAATCATAGTTAAATGTAACTCTGTAGGTGTTAAACTAACACCTTTGTTTTTATTGTGTTCCTACAGAAGTTTCCTGTCTGCATCAGGTTTCCAAAATGAAACCAAATAATGCTTTTAAAAGTAACACCATCCTGGCTGGAAATGCAGGGTCTGTGCCAAAGTTTCTCTGACACAAATAGACCTTTAGCCTGAAGAGTTAGAAAAACAAACATGAGCTGACTTTGCTTAGATTTGATGCTATTTTTCCCCAGATTTTTAGATGGAGGGTCTGTGGTACTCTGATCTTTTCATTATTCATAGGACAGTTTTTTTTTTTTTTTTTTTTTTGCTCTGAATGTTTCATTTTCTACTAATGAAATAAATCAATGTATTGATGTCGACAGGTTTTATGCATTCACTTACTTATTAGTGGCTCACACTCAACTGCTGACTGGTCCATCACATTCTCACACAGACTCCACATAGAGGGCCATTACCCCAAACATAAATGAAGTCAGACTTTTGGAGGAAGCTTGAGTACCCAGAGAGAACACACACACGCAGAGGGAGAGCATACTGACTTTTAAATCTTTTATTGGAATCAGATCCAATTATTGTGCTGAAAATTGATCCAATGTGAAACTCTTGAAAAGTTTACACAGGATTAAAGTTAAATAAAAGTAAAGAAAATAGATATTTCAGATTAGAACAGCTCTCCTTGTAATAATGTTAGTATTAAAGTACTAAATCCAGGGTCTCTGTATCCCAGGCAGAGGTTTAAACCTGGTTGATGATTGATTACTGGCAGATTTGTTTTCTGCTACAGATCATTAACAGCATTGATCTCCAAACCCTGGTCTGATCACAACCTCTGATAAAAATCCAACATTTGGACTGAAGGACAACAAGACAACGGCTCCACATTGATGTCATTTTTTACTTAGTCTAGTTTATTTTCCTTCAATTCAAAACTAAAAGCTTCAATGTTGTAGTTTAGTCCAGATAATGTTTAGTGTTACATCTTCCTCTCTCTGCTGGCTTCTGCTGTGTGTCAACCTCCGGGTTTCTGCAGGTCAGTTTCTCTACCAGCTTCATGCTTGCTTTGCTTCAGGATATACGCCACTGCAGTTTTCATTTAGTGCTTAAAGTTTTAAGAAAGTAAATAATCCTGGATGTGAGATGAATCTTGATTAAACTAAAAAAGTTATTTTGTGTGAAATAGCAAAGAAATCAT
>NW_015153330.1:6880-9251 GCF_000732505.1 Cyprinodon variegatus | reverse complement strand
GGTACGAGACATACAATAAAGATATACAATAAAGCAACACCTCAGGGAGGCTTTCCTATGCACTGGTAATGGTAAATGATTGGTGGACATGTTTTTTAATAGATTAACTCAAAAACTCTTAACCAGCCCAAATTATCTTCACCCACCCAAAGTCATTTTTACCTGAGAAATCAAAATGAAAACCGCCCAATCTGACAACACTGATGACAAGTGCAAAACCTTTGGAAGAGTGTCCTACAATTGCAGAAGACTCATTAATTGTTAAACAGAAGGATTTTGTACTTTTCATGTTGGAAGTGATCAGTTGTAGTGCTCAGACGACAAAAAGAAAAAAATCTAAATAATAGTGAAGCTACATAAAAGTCCCTTGAAGTGAGATATTTAAACTGGGAAATGGTTGATAGTAAAACCAGTAGGACCATTAGAAACTGGCAGAGTGACGATAAATTAAAGATAAATTAGAAATAATGAGGACAAATATGAATATTCTACGTTTACACCTAAAGCAGCCAAGGCAGCAGGAGCAGCTAGTTTACATACAATGTCCATGGTTGAAGCACATCGAGGAGTGGAGACGACCAGGCATTAGCTGCTGTTAAATGGCAGGTTTTTGCTGCTCGTGCTGCTTGCGGCGTGAACGTAGCATAAGTATTTGTTATTTATTATGTTGAGTTAAATTGAATAGTTCAGAAAATTTGAATTTATTTATTTGTATGCATTTTTTTTTTCTGGGGGTGAGTCTTGTTTCCTGTTTCCTTGTTTAACTCCTTATTAATTGGTGGCGGTAAAACACTTTAATTATTTTGCCAACCGCCATAAAAACTACTAAAAGCAGAAACATGAGCACTTTTCACCCTTGTTTTATTACTTTTTGACATCATTATTCAGTTCTAGTAGGTAGGAGTGAGTATCTGGTAACACTTGATCTCCTTGACTTTAATATTCCTGTTGGTGCAGAATCCTTTTGTGTTGATGTTAGCATTGTAAGTAAATATTCATATTTTCTGGACCCTTCCAAATGTTTAACAAAGTTTTTTTTTTGTGTACTTTACATTTTTTTTATTTCTGTAAAACTAACACTGTTTAACAGAAAATGGTATTCCATCGAGAAATGACCAATGAAGCCGTCCTGCTGTTTCTCTTTTTATTCTTGCAAAGATGAGACCAGCTTTTAGAACCAGAAACCAAACAGTTACCCAGCAGAGAATAAGATTGGTTTCAATCTAAATAGTCGCCTCCAAGACTAAACAAGATGATCATAACAAGACCTTGAAAAGTTACATGTATAGAAATGTGATGTTATAGATTTATTTAAAAAGATTGTTAAGCTTCTATACAATATGGCTTTTGTGTTTACAAGTTAGAAAAAATATTTAATTCAAACAATGTCGAAATAGGCTGTGATGTGGAAAAAGTGCAGAGCTGTGATACATTCTGGATGCTCTGCAACAGCTGCTGATGTCCTGATTTCATTCCTATGAGGAACAATTTAAATGGAACAGAAGATTTCATTAAAGTCAGCCTCAGTGTAGAGACTAACGGCCCACAGTGACCAACAGGGGTCCGTTTCACGAAGCAGGTTTAGCAAACTCAGATTCAAATCTGCAATTAAAGTGATCCAACCTAAGGTCGGGAACTCTAAAGTTGGCAATTTTATATTAATTAAAAGCACTCCTCTCTTATTCCATTTGAAAATCACTAAAATGAAAAAAAAATCACACTCCTAATCACAATACAAAATCATACTCCTAGGCTGAAGTTTAATAATATATATTCTAAATTACATTTTTTTGGCAGAAAATTAGTTTCAGAAAGTTAAAAAAGAAAAAAAAAATCACTAGTAACAATTAAGTTTTAAATATCTATAAACTTTACACATTTTAAGTGGCCATTTTGACATTTATCAGCTTAACTCAAGTATATTTATGAAAAAAAAACATTTCTTAATAGTCAAAATAATACAAATGAAGACCAGTAACAATATGATTTAGAGGAAAACAATTTTTAGATATGAGAAATACATATTTAGTAATACTAATAAATATCACAATGGCTTGCCATACCCTGTTTTGACCACGATAACATTACAAGTTTTTTTTCTTGAATGGTAGTTTGTCAATGTATCTTTTTACGTGAAATAAAGTCTAAAAACGTTGTTCTGATGGATATGAGCTCTTCATCATGTCATGGTTCTCATTGTCATGGGTGGCTGCAGCCACTTCGGGTGTTATCATCCCAATAAATGACCCTTATTAGTGGTTATCAGTCCCATAGTGTGGCTTCAGATTATTCCAGTAGACTCAGTAGGTTTTTATCACTAAGTAAATCCTAACCCTAAAGTAGTTGCTTTTCCACCCCAGAGAATTTATTA
>NW_015153330.1:0-4315 GCF_000732505.1 Cyprinodon variegatus | reverse complement strand
TTCTGAATGGATGAAATGATTTATTCTGTTGTGTTCTTCACCAACTGTCATCTCAGATCCTTAACTGGTTCTCCTCTCCAGCTCCAGATGAAGGAACGAGGAGAGAAGAAGGAACCAACAATGGAGGAAGCCAGGATGGATCAGTTGGTCAGTCAGCTGGTTTAAAGAAATAGGATAAAAATTAATTCCTAAATCAAACTCTGACTCAGACCAAATGGATCAGCAGTACCATTATTATAGTGTTTGACTGAACAGAATGTTTATTTGTGGATAAACAAAACATTTATTTTATTTCATCAGTCTTGAACTGAGTTGATGCCTTAGATAGCAGCTAAACAGGCTGATTAGAGATCAGTCTGTGTAACGGTGAAGGACCAATGAGCTGACAGGACACAGACCTCATTTAGACAGAGACTGAGTCTATTGATTAACTAAATCCAAATATTAAACAAATTATTATTGAGGATCAGTCTGCTGCGCTGGAATTGCTTTGACTCTTGAAGCTTGGACTTGAATTCAAACCAACCTCTTAATGCCTTGCTTTAGGGCTGATAGAACTAAGAAGGTTTCATCCTGAAGTCAGTGATCTTCAATAGAGACCAAGCCTGTTCTTTGTTCTGCTTTAGTATCAGGCCCAGTACATTAGGATCAAAAACTGGGTGCAAACTGGGAGATTTCAGGTGTTACCAAGAACCACAGAGAGCTTTCATTTCTGGGATTTGGACCTTTGACTTTCTATAAACAGATTAACTGAACGACTCATTAAATGGCTGATTTATCTTTGCTGAAACCAACTTTTTATCCCCATTGGTCCTTCAGGCCGTCTAATAGAGGAACTCCTCCAGATGGTCCTGTTATCGTGGTTCTAGGGTTCTCCTCTGGGTCTGATGGCATCCTCTGATTATGACGTCACTTCTGCCTCTCCAAGCTTTGAAGGCAGAGAGGAAACTGGGAAGAGTTTTCCTCCCATATCTGAGAGCTGGTTCAGTTCCAGCTTCTCCATGTTGCGTGTCAACGTGCTCTTTGGCAAGGCATTAAAGCACAAATTGAATGAGTTCTTCAAAATACTGAGTGCTTCTGGTTCTGCAGTGCTGTCTATAACCCAAAGATGAAGTTCTGCTGTTTCATCTCTTACAGATCAGAGGAACATCTCAGCCACACCTGGACGTCACAGGGTTCTGACATGTAGAGATCCACAGACGGGGAACATTGTAGCTGTGGAGTGGAAAAGAAAAGATTTGTCAGGTTATGTTCTCCGCTACAGAGACGAGCACTATGATGATGAAAACCAGAATCCATCATATCAGAACCGAGTGCAGCTGCAGGACAGATTAATGAGAAATAGAGACGTGTCTTTGGTTCTGGAGAAAGTGAATTTTACTGACAGAGGAACATATGAGTGTAACTCTCAGGTCGCTGGAAGCATAGAGAGGAAACACATCTGCAGCATCACCCTGAATGTTTCTGCTAGAGGTGAGTCCATTTGTTTCTGGATCATAACCTCCAGCTGGTTCCAGATGGTAGATAGAAACATCTGAGATCAGATGCTGTTGAATGGATCGTGTAGAATCAGCTGGTCAGACATCATCCTTCAGTCATCCGGATTAGACTAACTCCTGGTTCTGTTCTACAGGCGGTTCTGATGGACAGCAGAGGAACGGATACACAGCTGCTGTGGTTCTGTTGGGCTCATTGTTGGTATCTACTGGTCATTTTTAACAAACAGCCTTTCTGTAACTGATCAGCTGCTGATCTCTGGAGTTCAGGAACATCTTGGTGTTTGAATCAACCTCAACCGTTTGGAACGATTCCAGGAGAAAACAGAAATAAATATCCGGTAAAAACACACTGCCGTTCAGACATTAAAGCAGCAGGGCTGTGTTTAAAAAAAAAAAAGTGACTTTATAATTGTGAATCTATTCTCATATTAAATCATGAAGACTGATCCATATAAACAATATCATTCATATTTTCACTGTCCTTACAGACTCCATTAATCACTATTACTTTATTGTTTTGCTGTTGAATGTAAATATACTACTAATATCAACGTGTTGCATGAATACAGTCATCTGAATTAGTGTAGCACCGATGCCATTTTTTGGCTGTAATACCGATACCTGGCTGTGCAGTATTGGCTGATACCGATACCATCTGTCTGAAATTGATGGGTGTCTGTATATATGAAGAACTGCATACTACTTGGATGTAAAATATTTGCCATCATGGATTTGTCAAGCTGCTGCCTTCCTTTGTGAAGCAGGAAAAAGACTAATAAAGTGAATCCAGTAGAACTTTTTATTGCAATTAATGCATTTATTACAATAGTTAAATAAACTCTTGACTCTCAAAATAGTATCAGTGCCCTATTTGTTGGTACTCGCTGATACCAATACCACCATTTTAGTGCTGGATCGGGTCCCCACTCGATACTGGTATCAGTATCGGTGCGACACTAATCTAAATTACGGGAAAAGTTTCCTTTATCGATACCTGGAGAAACCCCAAACATTCCCATAGACAGTATGAAAATGTCAACATTCCCAGAGCAATTCGCACATAGGCATGCTCAAAGTGCTTTAGATTTCATAGAATTGCATAGAACACTTTAGGGAACCAGGCTTTAAAATTTTTATAAATATCTATGAAAAGCAGATGGTAAAAATAAATAAAAGGAAAAATAAGAACATGGATGAAACATACTGGGCTGCAATGGACAGATTCCCTAAAATAAATATAAAGTCCATTCAGACCTCTGAGAGTGTCAGCATCATGTCAGTAACAGCAGTAGAACCAAAGCTGTTTTTAAAGAGTCTGGTTCAATATTTAGGGACCAAGAACCTCCGTCTGCATGGAGGAAGTTGGCGGCTTGTGCATCATGTCCTCAGCTCATTGTTGTGTGAAGCTCGTCCCAGCTCATTGTGGCGGGTACAGAGCGCTAAGCTCATCAGTTCATTATGACAAGTCGCCTCAGCGATCTGCAGTCATCACCTCAGTCATCACTGCATTGTTATTTCCAAGCACCAGTTGCTTTCCATGCTTTGTCACTTCAATTTTACCATTCGCATTATCTCTAGGGTCGCTTTCATTTCAAGACTGCTTGATCTGGCTGATTCTGCTACCTTCCTCCTTGACCAGGTTATGCTGTATGAGGGCTGCCTTTTTGACCTTTACTTTGGTCTGGACTGCCTCTCAATTGAAACAGAAATCTTGTTCTACAATGACATCATTATTTCTGCACCCATGGTTCAATTTTACGGATCTGAAGGTGACGGATCAGAAGGCGATGGGTCAGAAGGTGATGGATGTGTAAATGATCAATGATCTCTTGCATAAACGAGGTCTTTGTCTCCAACAGTGCTTGAAAAACAGGTACAGTATTTACTCTTTAACGGTAAAAACAAACAATTTAACAGTGCCATATTGTGTTGTAATCAAAAATAGTATTACATATGTAGTGGGTTAAATCGGCCTTTAACGTTTAAGGAAAAGAGGTGGAAACAGCACCCCCAAAAATCAGGCTTGTGGCCGAAAGGTGTATTACGTCTGTAGTGGTTTAGCACAACTATAGGAAATGAATAGGAAATGGTTTAGGGCGGTTTAACTATACAATTCTGGATACTCAGGCCCGGGCCTGTTTCCCAGCCAATGAACCAAATTGTTAGAATAATTATCATTAAAGATGTGTGAAGCTTTAAGCTTTGAGAAAAACAAATTCTCTCCATTAGTTTAATTAGTCCTCTTTTACAATGTATACCAGTACATGTAGCTTTAATCATTTCTGCATGGACTTTGCATGTTTTCCCAAATCAGACATGCTTCTCTCCAGCTCAACCAGATTTAAATTCCATTTTTTCTGTCTATTCAGTCCTTGTACCTGTTTGTCCTGAGTGTTGTTCTGTGAGTGTAGATCTGTCCAGAGTCGCCTTTGTCTAGAGCTAGAGAGATTAGTAATGAACAGCTCAAGCTAAATGAATTATACTGTAAGTACATATTGAGATCCTTTTTTTTTCTCAGTTTTTAATTGTCATTACACTGTCACAATTACATAGGAACACTGTTAAGTCTGTGCATTTAACCCATTCCCTTGGAATCAAACCAGGTACTTGCAACCTTCTCAGAGTACAAGCACTCTGCTTTAAGCCACTAGGCCAACACTCCAGACACACGGGGGAGTGTCAAGAAACTTGGCTCTGGAGACAGATCAAGCTGAGAAGTATATAACACCTAAACAGAAATGAAGAAAAATCTGAATTAATTAAAATACTAAAAGGAGGAAAAAGACACCCAGGGACAGGAAGGGGAGGAGTGACCC
>NW_015153329.1:0-12709 GCF_000732505.1 Cyprinodon variegatus | reverse complement strand
GAATGACTGAATTTAAGTGACCTTGCAAAGAAGAGTGGGCCAAACTTTTTCCACAGGTGTGTAAGAGTCATTATTTTGCAAAAAGGTTCAGCTATTTTTACTCATTAATCAGCCCTTTCTGGACACATTTCTTTCCTCATTATGTGAAATTTTATATTCAAAACTGGATGGTGTATTTAGTGAGCCTATCTTGGTCAAACCTAAAATAAATCAGTAAAATGTGAAATGTGTTTGCTCCTTACGTTTCAACAAGGTTAATGAGATTCCTTGTCAGTAGACTCACTGATTCTTTAAAATGAAATCCAGCCTATGGTTGTATTCTTCATCTTCTTTTCAGATGACTATAATTATTGCTGGACAGTATGTTCCCATTAGGTACATATTTATCTTCACAACACAAAGGGTAGGAACTTAATGATGTACATAGTTATGTTCACAGTGCTGCCAAGCTCTCAGAATTGCTGAAAAATGTACACAGAGCTTGATAAATATTTCGTTAACGAGTTGTTTTGAGTTAAAAGTGTAAGCAGTACCGCTAAATATATTCCATCAGTTCCTTTATACTATACTTCTAAGGGATTAAAGCATTTCATAATTAAAAGAGAACATTGAAAACAATTTTTCTTGCTTTATGAAGTTTTTTTTTAGGCATTGGCTGTTTTCTGTCTTATTTTCAGTCCAGCATATATGATTTATTATGACATCTAGCTGTAGCTGTTTATTGTTAAACTTAAGAAATAATAAAGAGAGGAATAAATAAGGGGGGGAAAAATCCACAACAGGACCTTAGAGATGAACCCGTATTTAGTTGATCATCAGGAAGTCTTTTGATAAATATTTCTTTAAAAACTCTAAAATATTGTTATTTTGCATACTTTTTTAAGATTTAGACTTTTAATAAAGATAAACTAGTTGCAGCAATGCATTTTAAGGTCACATACTGACTTGTCTGTTATCTATATATACAACACTCTTTTTGTGTCCACATAACCCATCATTGTGTCAACAGAAGTTTCCTCTTATACTGGTCAGTGGCCCCTCAACTTTTTAGGTATGACAACCAAAATAGCAATAGAAGTAATCTGTACCCAAGACTTTTGGTGAGATATATGGTGTAACATAAGACTCAGTTAAATAGGGCTATAATGACAACATAACCAAAACTTTTATTTTATTTGTTCACTTGGAGATAAATAAAAACACAGACCAAATTCAGTCATTTGATTTACAATTTACACTATTTATTAAATAAATTTATTTGATCAGTCATAATATTTTAATTAAACAATCTATGTAATCAATAGATAAAAATGTCAAATTATTTCATTATAAGGTCTGTATACTTGGCATTAATTTATGGTATTTTTTAGAAAAAAAACGAATCATGAAAATGGTTTTATTTGGTTAGGATAAAAAGTGGCTTTCACAATTAACTACAGTTATATAATCTTAAAAAATATAATACCAAATATATTTTAGAAAAATCATTTTACATTTCTTACTTCCTGCAAAAGAGAAACAAAAGAGAAAAGCCTATCTACACAGCAGGCAACTTCCCCTTTTATAGTTTAAGTGTGTTTGAACACGTATCACAGTGCATCCATGTCCTTTGTAAACAGTGCTTTGAAATATCAACATGCCTTTTCAACGTATAACTAATTATTATCAGTGTATGCCTTAAAGAAACAATGGTATTCAATAGAATCACCATATTCCCACCAAGTCATTGCCTGGGTTGGGGCTGCAACTAACGATTATTTTGAAAATCAATTACTCTGTCAATCATTTTTACAATTAATCGATTTATAACCAGATAGCCGAAGGTTCCTTAAAGAAGATTTTTCATTAGAAAAAAAAAACTAGGTGAAAACTTTTCCACTTGAAGAGTTCTGAATAGAGCATATTCACAGAGAAAAATTTTTTTTTCATCTTTAATGTGACATGTTTATGTATTTTTTACAATTTTGATATTATTACTGTTCCAAATGAGTCACTCTGTCAGCTCTTTTTCAGTCTCTATACTCCAGTTCATGATTAATCGATTACGATTAATTCAATAATCGATTAATCACGATTAATCTGATTATTTCAGCCCTAGCCTGGGTCTTTCCAGGCCATCACCAGCTGACGCATCCTTAATAAATAATTTATTTAAATCACATCTTCTCATTGTTGCATATTTCCATATTAAACTAATTCAATATAAAATAAGGAGGGTCAATGTTTTTTAAACCTAAATTGTAAATAAAACAAAATTATTTACTTGTAATTCCAGAAGTGATTATACATTTTATAAAACAATAATACTAGTTTTTTTTTTCTTTTCTTCTTTGATTTTTGAAGGGATTACAAGGATGAAATGAAATAAACAAGAATTCAATTCAATCTGAATGAAAAGGCCATTCATTCAGATATAATTTTTCATCCAGATTTTCACCTGAATGACTCAAGACTTTTGTTAAAGAAAGGAAATAAAAATGGCATATTTTAAAAAATGCTTTTGTATTGCTTACATTTTAAAATTTCTATTTCCAATAGTAAGCCATTTATGTTCAAAATTTTCATGATTCAGCTTTTCTCTTCAAAAATTAGTTAACTTTTTTTATCGACCTTTGAGATAAAGTAGATATTAATTAGAATGTTGATTTTGTATATGATGGTTTAGACTTTTAAATGACAGCATCTTTTCACTGTCTGTAGTTCAAATTCTAGCTTAACTAAATATGTTTTCACCCTTGATGATGTGGGGTGATGTGCAAAGACTTCACATTGATTTCTTTAGAAATTGAGTTAATTATAGGCTTTTTTTTTTTTAAACCAATTAGACTTTTCAAAATTCACCAACTGTGTTAAATTTAGACACACCATTTGGGCATTATTGGATTTATGGATAGAAAAAAATATCCTCTGACAGACCATTTCTGTTTGAGTTGTTTAAAATTACAAAACGACAAAAGAACATTTTTTTTTATCAGATTTTCTTCAAAGATGTTTGAAAAAAAGAGTATGATAACATTTAAACTCCTTTTTTTCCTGACCCACACAACTTAATTGAAACTGAAAATAAATATTTGAGCATGAAATAATTAATTTGTTTTAAATGACTATGATACTGTCACCTCCAATGTGACATGACCAGCATCTATTACACAAAACTGCTAAATGGCTGTAGACATGTGTTTTCTCTCTCTTTTTTTAGTCATTATTAATGAGAAATAAGAATCATTATAAATGAAAATAACCATTTTAAGCTTTATTTTTCATTTGCAACATGACATGTTTTCATTTTCCTCTTTAGGTTGTTTATTTTCAAAATGCAGCAATGAGAGCTATCTACATATAAAATGTAATTCAAATTTGTGTAAAGTTTGTATATATTAATTATTGCGGTCTAGCTTTTGTTTACCATTAATTATATAGTACAGGCTACAAACCATTCATCAACATAAACAATTGGAGGAAAACAGCTGAAAAAATACATACGTGAAATTTAATTGCTCAACAAAGAAAAAAAGATATATTTCATCAAACTTTTAGTTAATAGTAAATCAGTACAAAAACAAGAGAAGGAGGTCATCCCCAATGGAACGATCAGGATGTTAATTCTGCAGCAAAACACCTTAAAATCCTCCCCTGTATTAGAGCTCATTTAAATAAAGCTAACAATAGCATTTAATTAGCGCACAGTTACACCTGAGCATTAAGACTTTAAGCAGCAAAATCTCTGTTGTTATATCTCCTGTCTTCCTTTTTAATTATTGGAGTCTGACTGAAATTCTCTCGGGCTTTAATTAGGGCCTGAATTAAAGTTGTGTAAATACAGTTGGAAGCAGAACAGTCTTTAAATAGAGCCATGTTGCATCTGCAATTTCACTTTCCCTTTCTGCAACAGAAAAAATTCAAAGTCCTTTTGAAGTTTGTCAAATCGCTGCAAGCTTCTTTTCCCCGAG
Organism: Cyprinodon variegatus; assembly: GCF_000732505.1. Taxonomy (NCBI): domain Eukaryota; kingdom Metazoa; phylum Chordata; class Actinopteri; order Cyprinodontiformes; family Cyprinodontidae; genus Cyprinodon; species Cyprinodon variegatus. The sequence continues at coordinate 8,759 of NW_015153329.1, read as the reverse complement.
GTGATCCTGCAGATTGATAATGCTATTTTTTTTCTCAAATGGCTCAACGCAAAAACTATTTTTGTAAATGAGACATTTCTTTGTTCCTCTGATGCAGTGCGGAAATATGTTCAATTTTGTTTGCCTTTCTTGTGCATTGAAGTACTTAAAAAAAAAAGAAAACTTGGAAGATTTACACATAAACTCACCTCTCTTTGGTAGTGTTAACGCCTGATCCTCCAACTGCAATTGTCTGATTTGCTTTGAAAACCAAAAGCATGAGATTTGCCTCCCATTGGGCTGGATAAAATCCAAACCAAGTGCCTTTGCCCAGACTGCAGGCTTCTGTCACGGAATAATAATGGGCTCTTTCAGATGTGTTTGTCATCAAATTAGTCCTCCACTTCAGACAAGGTGCTCTCACAGAGCAATTCTGGACAGTGATGGAATTCAAATTAGGCACAGCCCGTTTGAGCTTTTTAAGCGTTGAAAAAAGAGAATGAGTTTAATTTGCGGAGGTGATGCTAACGTAGGAGGTAAAAAATTACAGTGTTAGGGTTCATTTTGGTGCTTTTGGTCCTGTATTTAATGCAGCATAAAACTAAAGTTAAAGCTTTCCCAGATTAGGTGTATTCTGTCAACAACTCTTTCCCTCTTGAATCAATGCTTAGATTGATTTGAGTGTGTTTTAAAGCATACCAAAGCTTTTTAACGCATCCTGGAAGCCCCGTTTACTGTTTGTCTTCCTGCTTTGAAATTTGGCTTGAAGACACCCAGGTAGAGCTCTTCCTGCCTCTCTCTGCTTGCAATGCAATTCTTCTTTGATACCTTTGATCAACTCAGGAGGGAAAAAAGTTGCCTTGAGAAGTACCATCACTCCAACACAGCAGGGGGACACCTTGAGCAGGAGGGAGCACGGAAAAAGGGATGGAAATCCCTGCATTTCTGCCCTCCGGCACTGTCTGTCTTACAAGCACACATGTTCTGGCAGGTTCAATAATTAAAAGGTTACTTCGGGACATCTGACACAGAATCATTCACATACAGGAGGTGGGAATAAACAGCTAGCTCTTCCTGAGAGAATATTATTGGTTAAATATAAATCTTTGGTGCTGTGATAAAATATTTAAAATTAATGGATTTCTTTATGTGTGCCTTTTGTTACCTGTTTATATTTCAGATCTTAAAAAATATATATCAGACAAAGATACTGGGTTCTAAGTGCCTTAGTTAGGGGCACTGTTGATGAAAAAAGAAAAGGATCTCAACAAGAATTATGATTTAAAAAAAACAACTTGATGACCACAAAGAATTTTGTGGAAACTAATTCTAACGACTAATGAAACAAAGGTGGAACTTTTAGGAAAGTTTCTGTTTCATTACATTAGGTGTAGTGATATTACCACATTAAAGAATAAAATCAAAATGCTGAAAGTAATGCATAGTGGGGGTAGCTATATGGACAATGGTTGTTTTGCTGTTTCATTAAAGAATTGCCATAACAGATAATACCAAGCTTTTTTCTTTTCTTGTTATATTTGCTGAATGTCCTGCAGGTAGTTTGAGATCTTAAGTCTCAGAGCACCATGGTTATGCTTATGAGCTATGATCTGAAGCATGTGATCAATTCCACTTAATTAGAATTTGATCATCATCAATAATTTATACTCAAAAGGTGTCAACAGTGACTGATTTCTATGTATTATAGTGTTATAAGGGTGGTGCAACCGGGGTTAAAGTTCTAAGATATGAATGAATGGATTCAGATGGCTTTTCTCTTCCATAATTTAAAAAAGGATTTTGTATTTACTTATTCTATCTTTGTCTGGCAATAAAATTTGTTTAAAGAAATTTATATTGAGGAAAATGTTTTTCTACAACACTGTACAGGAGTGGTTTCTAACAATGCATTCCATAGCGCTACAGTACTTATACTGCCATCCATCACAGACTGGAGAGCAATTTGAACAATGTGTCAGTTTCACTAGTCTTGGAAATTGCATTAAATTAATTTAGTCAGAATAATTCTATCCTAATATAGTGAGCATCCCTGTTCGAGATACATAACCACTGACACTACAAACAGACGAAGTGAGGAAGATTGATCATGTTGCTACATTCTGTTAGGTCTCAAATTTATTTAGAAGTGTCCTTGACACACAACAGCAATTCTTAAACATGGCCTTGCAGGTAAATATTGCTTACATCAGTAGAACTACATATAACAGTGTATTTAAACTATGAGTGAGTTCAATGGCCTTGCCCCACATCAGTCCTTGTTATGTAGTAGGAAAGAAAACATTTCTAAAATTAATGACCGTGATTTTTTATTTTTTTTTTTTTGGTTTATACATATTACAATGTGCATAAATAACTAGACATGACCTAAAGTACAAATGAAAATTGTCAAATCTTCAAGACATTCACTTAAGCAATAAATGAACAAATGCCTCACATCAAACAGGCAACGAAGAAGTCAAATAGCAAACTTAGAGCCCCTGATGCATCCTCTAAAAGTGCCGCTCTACAACTTAATTTCAAACAGCTGTATGAGTGCATCACTTTTAAAAGGAAATCTCTAATCTTGTTTTTGAAAGAAATTCAACACAAGAAAAGGAAAGCTCTAAATGGGTGAGAAAAATATATATATATAATCTTATTTCCAGAAAATGTATAGAGGTGAGAGAGCTCTGAAATAGCTTTAGATTGTCTGCTGAGAACAAGCGTGATTCTTTGTAATGGATTGTTTTTGTCTGTCTCGCTCTTTTTTTTTCCCTCCAGGCCTGAAGCAGATCCATGCCCTGTCCATCCAGGGGAACTATGAGCTGCGTATCGACTTGGAGGACTTTGAAAATAGCACAGCGTATGCCCATTACGGTACCTTCGGTGTGGGTCTGTTCTCTGTGGACCCTGATGAGGATGGATACCCTTTGACAGTTGGAGATTATTCTGGCAATGCAGGTATGTACTGTACTTATGTTTCCATTTTCTTGCAAGATGTACTGTGCATTTTCTATGATTAGATTTTTCAAAAATATATATATTTTTTTTATCTAAAAAAAGAAGCAGGTGACCTCCATAATCAGCTTCTCTTCCATTCTGTGTTCAACAATAATAATCAAGCACTATATGCAGCACAGAAGGCGTATCCAGTGACTAAACATTGTATTTTGCTGCACAGAGAGAGAGGTGCATCTAGTGTCAATGTCTCTGTTCCCTCTGCTCCGAGATCCAAGCCAGCTACCTGTCACCTTGATTAAATTACTGGCAATTAATTGCACAGCTTGACCTGCAGCGTAAACAAAAACATGCCACTGAAATAAAGAAGCAATTTAAGGGACCTGTGGGGAACGCAGCTTCAAAAACACTGAGAGAATGACGACGAATATGAGATGCAGCAAGGAGGTGTGGGGCTGGAAGGAAATGCAGGAGAAGCAGGTGCACGTAAAGATGAGCTAAATGAAAAATGTAGATAGATCTGTCTACGGTGTGTTTTAAGACTATTGATACAGAGGGATTTATTGTGATGCACCAAGACAAAACTACATAATTGTGAGGTAAAAACAAACAATGCATTTGTTTATAAATTCGTATAATCTAGCTGAACTGGATTCATAAGCAGGAAATATTTAAATAAATATCTTACATTAACCTCCATATGTCTTGGGTTGCTGCTTTACAAAAGCATGATTGTAGTAAACACCAAAAATTCTTAATGTTCTTATTATTTTCTCATTATCTCCCAGCCCATGCATGAAGCTGTTCCTGAGCTGGAAAGCTCCTTCAGTGACATACTGCTGCACTGTAAATGCACTAGGGAGTGTTATCACAGATCCTTCCTCCCAGCAACTATAAGACATTATAACCAACACTGTTCATAATAACCTCAATAAGTTGTTACATTAATGCTGTTTTTTGCAAAGTTTCTCTTAGTCAGACTAAAATAACATGCTGCTGCGATTTTTCACATATCCACTACTGTAAAAATGTTCACAGAATTTAGTAATTATTTACTGTACAGTAAAGTACTTTATTTGTTTATTTTCTTATCTGTAATTTTCTAAGGTCCACATTGTGTGACCACTTCTGCTATAACCTTTTGTTGCTGGAACACCACAATTTCCCCCGTTGTGGGACAATAAAAGGTATTTTCTATCTTATTTTTTAATGCTGTTTAGGTAAATACAGTCGAGGATATCCACAAACAGATAATGTTTTTAGTTAAATGTTATTTTTTAGAGTCAGTCAGAATGGACACATACTGACTGTCTAATTGTAAGCAAATATTTATATCAAGCAGAAATTTTGGTTAGTGAAATCAACAACAGTGCAAAAAAGGAAATGCCAGAGCATTACCCCTGCAGAGTTAACATTACGGCCTCACCAAGAACACATTTGCCAGTTTGAATCCAGACCATTTTAAAAAAGCCAAGCTCTCCTGGGATCATGTTAGCTTCAGCTGCTGTTCATATGAGGATCATTTTCTGCTGCTGTCCTTCTCTGCCTGCTCTCAAATCCGCCAAAGGGAGCTCATTTGCGACGTGAGCAGCTGGACCTTAATAGGCATCAGTGGAGGGTGGTGCCCCACCCCCCCAAACCACCAAGGTGACACCCGGTGCCTTGTAAATGGGCCTTTAAGTGCCACTGTTGTTTTATCTCCTCTCCCTTTGCCCTCTGGACATCATCCGCTTGTTGACACCGCTGGGACTCTTCCATTCCACCCTCTGTTTCACTCACTAAATATTTTCCGCTAACGCCAAACAGCTCGAAACATGAATATGAGGCTTGCCGTCAGATTATTTTTCCAACTGAGTGGTTACCATAGCAATGTCAAATTGAGAGTATGAGTGGGACAGAGCAAGAGAGCGGATAGAGGAGCTGCTGGTCCACATCCTGAGCAATTAAGAGCTGTTTGATGCCCTCACAAGCTGTTAGTGATCACCTGATGGCTGGTAAGCAGCCTTTCATTCAGCTCACAGCTTTGTCCTTCTTTTCACTTCCAGCCCCCAGTGGGAAACCAGCTTTGGAAATAAAGGGGAAAGTAGAGAGGAACAAAAGAGTAAGGGGAAGCTCTTTATGAGCTCCTTGAACACCTTTTTGCAAAAGGAAATAATACTAGTGTATATATAAGGATGTTTTTGTTTTGTTTTGTTTATTTTCCATTTTACTTGTGATTCTTTAAAATTAGCGGCTTTCAAAGCAGATATCATCTGTGAGAAATTGCCAGCGAGAAATCTTTATGTGGTGGGACGATGTTTCCAGCTCAGCAATTTGATTGTGGGAATCCGACTTAGCATCCAGACCATGATTAAGGGCACTTGGCTGTGCCGCATCCCTGCAGTGGTCTTACATCACTGTCATATTCACAATCGTGGGCCGGGGAAAAGCAGGCCCTCTCATTGATTATGACTTTAAAGCTTTTTGTATCAACAGAAGAAAATAAGAAAAATAATAATGCATGCCAGGAAGAATAAAATCAACATATGACATTAGGACTGTGTTAAAAGATTTACTTAAAAGAAATAAACATGAAAGCCTTTCCAAGTGACATATATCCAGATGAAACCATCAAAGATGAATTATTAAAAGACATAAAGGTCACAAAAGAAAGTTTGATGAATTAGCTGCCAAGATTCCTGACCTCCCACATCAGACAATGAGAACAAATATTCTTCAAAACAGTGGAAATATATTTTCATACCCTTTTTTTTGCTATGTTTACCTTGTTGGTGGATTTAGAGTCAAATGCAAAAGACTTTTACTAGATGTAAACAACTGTGTAGTACTTGGTTTATGATATTGTTTGATCATACAGTATTCTCTAAATAGAGCTGAATAAGTCTCTTGCTAACTTTTCCTCTTTTTGGAAATTGTAAACAAATATACTTCTACTGTTTACTATTCAAGTAAAAGTATAAATCCTACAGTTTTAAAGCACTTTTGTGGAAGTATCAAATTAAGCTTTCTACTCAAGTAAAAGTGTAATAGCACCATTTGTATACCTACTTAAAGTATAAAGTAAGTAATGCAGGAAAAAGATGTTATGGACAGATGCTTTAATCCTGGGTTGCTCAAGTCCAGTCCTCAAGAGCTTCTATACTGCACCTTTTTTGCAGTGTATTCTCATTATGAGTTCGTATGAAATCGTATGAAAAGTTATGCACCGTAATGTCATACGTTTTGGACGTTTTTTTCGTCCTATGCGCATGCGCATCTTACGCACCATTCAAGAACATAGAATTTAAAATACAATTAGCCCGAACCCTGACCCTAACCCTAAGATATAAAACAGCAAGCAACGTAGTTAGAGACATGAATAAGTGATTATTGCACTGTTTTTCCCAGTTTTACGTCCGTCCGTGGATCTGCTTTTTTTGTCTGTCTGCCAGCGCATGCGCACTGAGCTGGTTTATTGAGAAAAAACGTCCAAAACGTACGAAATAGTGTGCATAACTTTTCGTACGATTTCATACGAACTGATAATGAGAATATGTTGCTTTTTTGATGCACCCCATTTTTAGCACACGTGAATCAAATGTGTGGCTTGTTACCGTGCCTCTGCTGAGCTAAATGCGGGGATTGAGCCTTTAAATTCAGGTGTGTTAGGGAAGTGATGCATCTAAAAGTTACAGGATGGTAGCTCTTGACGACTGTACTTGAGCACCCCTGCTAAACCTAATACTGGTTACTTCACTACCCTATTAAAGAAAAAAATTTCTACAATTCTGGATGATAAGTTCTTTGTACATCCTTTTCTTACTTGTAACTAATGGTGTGAAATTTAACTTTGCACCATCTTGAAAAACTATTTATTTTGGTAGGTGGCGAAAAACAAGTTGTTGCAGTACGGAGTTGAACCACAAAGAACTTTATTGTCTGGATGTAATTAATAGTTTTTATGTTTTTCTTTTTTTTAGTGCAGCAGGCCAAAACAACAATTAGCTTAAATGAAACAAAACTAACAAGTCTATTTTTAAAAAAATGAAGAAAGTACAGATAATAAAAAGGTATAGAGTAGAGGTAAAAAGTTGTCTTAACAATAATCACTCAAGTAAGGTATAGACATTTCTACCTAAGTAAGGCAATGAAGTATTTGTACTTTGTTACTTGACACCTTTGGATATAACAAGTACTTAATTAGCCTTTTTTTTTTGTTATCTGATGTAGGATTTATTAAAGAAGGGCTACGGTGACTAGACGTCCCTGATTACTAAGGTCCTTGTCTATTTTTGTCTACTTTTCCTCGGCTACAGGTGTCTCTGGGAATGTCCCCGATTTTACAGTTTTATGAATGAGGGGGAAAATGTTTTGCGTGTAGACTGTTATTAAAGTAGAAATTGTTTGTGAGCATGTTGCGTACAAAAACAGCTGTAGCACCATCTTTAGTTGGTTGCGCTGCTGTAAACGTAAAGGTAAGGAACAGAGTCTCCACTTTAAAAACCGAAGAAGCAGAAGTTCGTTATCACAACCAGTTGCAGCTTTATGAGCAGAGACATAGGTTGTCATTTATGAGCTTAGATATTCAGATTGCATATATGAAAATTCATCATGAGGGAATAGGAGTCAGTAACAGGAGAACTGAATGAAACAAGATCTGAGAATAAAGTAAGAGACAACCACTTATTTAATGTTCATTATTATGTTGTTTTTGCTTATACCTGCAAATATTGTGGTAATAAGCATAATAATAATAATAATCATGATTATTATTATAATTCCAGTATGTCATCTAAAAATAATCAACTTCCAGTTGGTGTATGAAACAAAACTCTTGTTTTAACTATTAAATTGTAAGTTTTCATGTTGTACATTCAAATGTTTTGAGAGGGATATTATGTTTTGTGGTTATATTATGTCTCTGGTTTAGAATGGTGTAAAATTAATAGAGGAGGATATAGGAAGAAGATGGAAAGACTGAAAGAAAGAAAAAGATTGAATGAGAGTGGAGGAAAATAGGAACACTGATGGAAAGAACAGTTGAAGAGAAGAGAGAGAGAGATTTACTTAGAAGAGTAAATCAGAAAGCAGACAGAAGTCAGAAGAGGACTAGAAAGAAAAAGATTTCAGTAACCAGTCAGACAAACCTGGAATAATCAGCTGTTCCATTACTGAAAGGCAGGAAACAAAGGAGCTGGCCAAAGCGCATAGAGCCCTTTAGTGGGAGAAATGAGTCTGCTTCTCTAAGAAGCATAGGGCCCCGATGCTGTCATTTGACAGTAATGAACATATATCATCCTTTACTTGCAGGCTTGACCTTATGTAGATGTGAACAGCATGAGTATTTGTTGCACCTTTTTGAAGAGGTGAGGGAACTCTGTGTCCAGAATGCCACAGGCATAAGCTACTAGTTTATATTTACTTTTCTGGTTTTTCTTTTCCTTTGTCGATCTCTCCTTAGGCAGCTGAAGAGCTCTTTAGCTCCCACAAATTTGGAAAAACCTTGGTAACCACCCTTGATCCCGCCAGCCCCACCCCCACCCCTTTACCTCAATGAAGTGACACACCTCTAGCTTTAGTTTTATTATTCTTAGGAAATACTAACAGTGTGGAGAGGCACACTTGATTTTTGTTGTTTAAATATGAATAAATATGTAAAAATAAATGAAACCATTTCTGTCCCAATTTCCTAAATTTAAATGTGATGAGATGTATTTCTGTTTATCTACCAGCTTATGAGGTCTTACAAATAGGCTGATGTCTTACAAATAAATTTATCGACTCTGGTCTCAGGAAGCGATGGAGTTTTTTTTTTTATTCAGTTAAATCTTGACCAACCTTTT